>NW_007377866.1:80721-112420 GCF_000475195.1 Diaphorina citri
AACTCCTGTCGACTTGTCCAAATGTCCACTTCGATAATTTTATTTCTGAATTTGATTTACGATACCTATGAGACATGCTAATAGACAATAGCTATGCTATGAGTAGTGGCGTATCCGACAAAACCTAGACCGCAGCATAACTGTGGTATGCGAATTTACCATAATGTGATTGACTCCTGTCGACTTGTCCAAATGTCTTCGATAATTTTATTTCTGAATTTGATTTACGATACCTATGAGACATGCTAATAGACAATAGCTATGCTATGAGTAGTGGCGTATCCGGTGTCACCAGGAGTCCAATGTTCTGCGTTATAGCATGTCATCTCATAGTAGGCGCAAGTGTCCTTCATCAGATGGATGATTATTATTAACCTGTCATGCCGCCACTGGTGTGGTAACTCAGCTAAGTTAATAAGTTAATTATTTGTCCCGATGAAGTTGGGAGCAACCCATTACCTAGCATTGGGCCAAAAAATGTTGTTGAAATTTTAAAATTCCCTCCTTAAATATAGTAATCGAACCCGGACCATTAACCTGTGATGCCGCCACTGGTGTGGTAACTCAGCTAGGTTAATTATTTGTCCCGATGAAGCTGGGAGCAACCCATTACCTAGCATTGGGCCAAAAAATGTTGTTGAAATTTTAAAATTCCCTCCTTAAATATAGTAATCGAACCCGGACTTTTAGCTTGATAATTTATTATAATATAGGGAGGCACTCATTTTTGGCTTCATACTAGCTTGAATCTTTCAATAAAAAAACTTATTTGAAACTTTTCCTTCTCATTTTTCCACAGTTTTGCTTTTCCAACGAAACTTATTTCGGTTTTTCTGTGCACAGAGTGAGGAGTCTTTCGTGGAATGGGCCTCTGATCTTAGCAACTCAAAATGATCATGATTGGGTTCACTTGCGAAAAGCAAAGTGCAAAGTTGCTCTATGGAACCATTTCTTGGATCCTAGATAGCAATTTTTCTGTGCACAGAGTGAGGAGTCTTTCGTGGAATGGGCCTCTGATCTTACCAACTCAAAATGATCATGATTGGGTTCACTTGCGAAAAGCAAAGTGCAAAGTTGCTCTATGGAACCATTTCTTGGATCCTAGATAGCAAATCTGCACTTTTCAAAGTTAATTTACTCGCTGAGTACTATGGAGAAAAGAGTTCGATTTTTTTTTTTAATTGATCTGCCAAGTTCCTGATTTAATTTTGAAAATGCAGAGTGCACAGTATGGAGCCCTGATGAAAGCACCCTATCCAGTAGAGTGCTTGAATCATTTGTCAAAACGGCAATAATAGACCCATCAGCCTATTTTTTTTTTTTTACTTAACGATCTTTCGACCACTACTAGTTAAAAGGGGGTTAAAATTTAGAGTAAAATAGTTTGAACATTAGGAATGAGGGTCGGCAGCTAGGCACTGTTCCGACAAATCGCTTAAATACGAGTATCTAATGGTTATATTAAAAATATACTTACTGTTGAATCGACCTGTTTACATATTTTTTAAAATGCCCGTTTAGAGTCAAACTGTATAAATTGGGATTGTTTTGAAGATCGGTAAACACGTAACACAATGAGGAATTTCCAACACAAAACTGGATATTATAGACTGGGGGGCCACAAAGCGATTTTAAAGTTGGTTTAAGTTCAACTCTCGGATTCAGCAATCTGATAAGCTAAAATTCTAGAAAAAAAAAAAAAAACAACCAATCAGATTTAGATTAAGAATCCGAGAGTTAAACTTAAAGTGAGATTAAACTCACTTTGTGGGCCTGGACCTTAGTGACACTGGTGAGCGGTAACCAAACTTTAAAACAATCCCATTTTATAATTTGACTCCCAAAGACACTGTACATCTGTATATTATATTACCGTTTTGTGACTGAAAGTTTCATTGGTATGGAAGTGATGTATTAGGAGCGTTCCAGCCAAGGGTGATCTAGCACATCCTCGGCTGAAAATCTGAGATCGGGGTTGGATTCCAACATGTGAGAAATAAGCTCTTTCGCTTCCTCGGAAATATCGTCCCAATAGGGCGATGGGAATCCGTACTGGCCACTAAGAATATCGTCGAACAGTTCATCCTGGTCGTTCGTATCACTGACGAATGGAGGGAAACCACACAGGAGAATGTATAGGATGACACCCGCTGCCCACACATCAATCTGAAAGCGATAATCATGAATTATTTACCAAGAAAAGAAAACACATCAATCGGACAGAAATATAACCCAGGTGTTGATGAGCACCACTTAAAACTAATAGAACAAAGATAGATACATTGAATCTGAAAGGAAAGCGGTAATCACGAATTATTCACCAAAACAGTAGAATGTAGTGGCGCGTAGTGGTCAAGACGCTCGCCTGGTAAACAGGAGGGCGTGGGTTCGATCCAAGCCGAGGTATGGTATTTTATCCTCATTTATTTGAAAATTCGACCACATAATAATGGAGCTCTAAGGGTTAGGTGGTAGAGAACGCCTCTGGCGTTAACCTCGCCTAGTGGTTACCTTCCACTCAAGAATCTACTATTATTAAGAATAATGGTCAATGAATTATTTGTGAAGCAGAGAGGCTTTACAAAACTTTTTGGGTATTTCAAACTCAGGAGGGGTCGGTATTTTTTGATAGCAGCTAACAGAGGGTTTAATTGCGTCTATTATGATAACTTACCTTAACTCCGTATCCAGACTCATTGAGGATTTCAGGAGCGACATAGGTTGGGGTTCCACACACGGTGAACATGGGTCTCAACACTCGTTGAGCAAGACCGAAATCTCCTACTTTCAGGACTTTTACATGGCACCCACTCATTTCAACCTAGAAAATAATCGAAAATTTTCAGCTATTTGGGTGCAGCTGAGAAACTCTTCTGTGCTTACTTATTCTAATAAATTTCTTTTAAAACTGATGATATTGTGACAGGTCACTGAAATAAATCCAAGCCTGCCGCCGAAAAAAGTTGACTTTGGTCAGAAGTCCCAGCCAGACGGTTCCTTTGATCGATTTTAAATGACGAAAGTCACTATTTGTCACCATTTAGGTGGAAAATTCAACAAACTTCATTTTCTAAAAAAAAAAAAAAAAAAAAAAAAAAAAAGGTTACCGCACCTTTTACTGCTCCCCAAAAAATATGTCTTTCTCTTTCAAAAAGTGAACAAAATTTGCCGTTTAAATCTTACCAGGAGGTTTTCAGGTTTGATATCACGGTGCACGATGTAGTTGTCGTGCAAGTAGGACAGGGCGGATGCTAAGCTCTGAGTCATGAACTTGGAGTCTTCTTCGGAAAATTTCACATTTTTACTGATTGCGTCGAATAAATCGCCTCCCTGAAAAATAATATTATGTAATAATGATAATAAATAAGTAAATATAAAATAAAAAAAAATCACAGTTGTTTTTATAACTGACCTGCAGGTTGCCAATGCTTCGCCACGGAAAATTGATCACAACTTGCGATCGGTTTAGGATTTAGAAAACCCTCTCTTATTGGACATCTAGAACAGATTAGGAATATTCCTACCAAATTTCAGCTTTCTAGATGTTAGGGTTTTGGAGATAGAGCAATCAGTGTATGTATGTGTACCTACCTAAATATTGCTGAGATAAGGCTTGACTTCTTTAAAACAAAGAAAAATAGTTTGACAAACGAATATTAGTGATATCTTACCTTAATAAGTTCTATAACAAGATACAATTCGTTATTAGTGTCATACTCGTCTAATAGTTTGATAATATTCGGATGATTTACACTCCTCAATATGTTCACTTCATTTTCGATCATTTGTTTTTTGCCTAATAGTTTTGATTTATCGATAATTTTCAACGCACAGTCCATGTCTTTATGCCTGAAAAGAGAAAATCAGAATGGATTAGAGAGAGAACTCAAAAACCTGATGGTCGATTTTAAATCTCCGCTATCTTTTAAAACCCCACTTGGGGTTTCTTTGATTTGATTCCTGAAAGTTTCTCCATCTGGACAGCTTCGTGGAGCTTAGGACACCTTTGGGACCCTTGGTCCCTGCATTTAAGTCCCTAAGTGGGCTTTTTGAGTATGGTGATAAGCGCGTTTTTCTAAATCTAGAAGGGAAAATAGAAATAAAAGCAAATTTCAATTCTGATTGATTATTGAACTACAAACACTACAAACAAACGTTTATCACTCTGAGTAGTTTAAACAAACAATTCCTTGGTCCCTGCATTTAAGTCCCTAAGTGGGCTTTTTGAGTATGGTGATAAGCGCGTTTTTCTAAATCTAGAAGGAAAAATAGAAATAAAAGCAAATTTCAATTCTGATTGATTAATGAACTACAAATACCACAAACAAACGTTTATCACTCTGAGTATTTTAAACAAACAATTCTTAGAATTACTCATTCTAGGACCCCAATAGACTTACTTATCATAGACTTGTCGCACAACAGCAAAGTTTCCATCTCCTATAATCTGTCCGACGGAATAGCGCTGCAATAGTTTGGATGGAATGTTCAGGTTTTCTCTCCTCTTGATGGTGGCTGTGGCACAACGGGCTACACTGGTTTTGGTTGGCATTTTTGGTACTTCCCTCCCTGTTAAAACACCGAAATCATCATAATTCATTAGTTTTACAATCATGGATGGAGGAATGAAAGTTATGAAAGGGGGATTGAGGCGAAAGCCAACAAGGAAATAGAATAGAAACGAATATTAAGTATATTCTCTTATTTATACGAATATTATATTCTCTAGTATGAGTCTGGACTGTCATTTTACCCCCGTGGTCATGTGATATTAGAATCCGAACGTCCGAAGTCTGTAGTTCACAATCTGGAAATTTCTTCATACATCTCCACCTTATTGATTCATTTATTTGCACTTCTTTACAATACAATACAATACAAATCTAAGTACCATGTAATAACCCCTTTTATTTCATCATTTCCGCAAAGCATTCTAGTTTTCATTTGAACATAATTTTAATACCTCTTGTCACGGGTCGCATAACCCCATGATATAGGTGGAGATTATTTTCAACTTATTGTTTCGTTACAAATTTTCATCAGCAAATGGTTTCTTCAAATTAAATTGACCCCAAGGGCAAGGTAAACCTAGAGACCCTTGACAAATAAAGTGTGCCTGAAGGCATGTGATGTGTTCAAATCCCCTCGACCCCAGACATGCGGAAGACTCTTGGTCTAGTTTTGAAATCGCGCACTTTTCAGAGTTTTTAGTCAACTTGCTCACGTCATATTGCAACACCAACATTATAATTATAGCATTTATAAGGTTAAACATACTGGCATCTCACCAGAAATTGCTTCCCCCCACCATGATCCCTTCTTGGGGCGCTTTTTTTACTTTTCACGACAACGAATATTTCAACAATTATTTAATATTTAACACGCAACCTATTGCTCGTACTGCAGATAGAGTTAAATCAATAGAGACAACAGGATATTATTGTACACTAAGTTATTACAAATATTTTTCTTCCAGTAAGTAGCTATTTATAGGCATAAAATTCATGAGTGCACGGAAGCATTGAAATTGTTTATACACGGTGTAAAGAAAAACTTTCCATTGGAGCAACTTGCACGGGAGATAGGTGGGAGGCAGGGAGAGGGGGGAGAGAGAGAGAGAGGGAGGGAGGCCTAATGGCACCCGCACACCATCAATACCATTGATAAAATACAAGTACTAGCAATACACATATCTTTACTATGAAAAAGCATTGCAATAGGTACTTATTGACTTTAATACGATCAATATTTTTAAATATGACAGAAGAAGAGTCCAATGTAGTGAGGAGAGATGAAACTGGTTATACAGGGGAAGAGATTAAAGAAGACTTGAGAGATAAGGGATGGAGAAGACAGGAAATATTTTTACAGTACTGTCAATAATATTGATAGTATGCGACGCCGACGGTATAACATTCATTGGACAATGAAAAATCAAAAGTTCTACGGCTCATTTGGTATTAAAGCGGGATACCTTGTTGAGTAGTAGATTTTCATAACTAAGAGGATTGGAAAAATTGCCAAGATGTGTAATGGGTACGTTGCCACCTTAATGAACTCTCGCGTATTACATAAACTTGATTACTCATTAGTCAGGTGTTATGAAATCCATCTTTATTATAATTATTTTTACTTAAATGGGGTTTGATAGAGGACACTTTAATTACTAAGATCTTATCGTCCCGAAAGCGAAAAGACAGGGGAGACAGGATAGGAAAAAACTAGGACAGGATAGGAGAACGAACCCCATCTGTTTAGGATATACTAGATGAAATCCATGTAAAGACATAGAATGAGATAACTTACCACTGGCATCTAAACAACAAAAAATATGTCTTTCTCTTTCAAAAAGTGAACAAAATTTGCCGTTTAAATCTTACCAGGAGGTTTTCAGGTTTGATATCACGGTGCACGATGTAGTTGTCGTGCAAGTAGGACAGGGCGGATGCTAAGCTCTGAGTCATGAACTTGGAGTCTTCTTCGGAAAATTTCACATTTTTACTGATTGCGTCGAATAAATCGCCTCCCTGAAAAATAATATTATGTAATAATGATAATAAATAAGTAAATATAAAATAAAAAAAAATCACAGTTGTTTTTATAACTGACCTGCAGGTTGCCAATGCTTCGCCACGGAAAATTGATCACAACTTGCGATCGGTTTAGGATTTAGAAAACCCTCTCTTATTGGACATCTAGAACAGATTAGGAATATTCCTACCAAATTTCAGCTTTCTAGATGTTAGGGTTTTGGAGATAGAGCAATCAGTGTATGTATGTGTACCTACCTAAATATTGCTGAGATAAGGCTTGACTTCTTTAAAACAAAGAAAAATAGTTTGACAAACGAATATTAGTGATATCTTACCTTAATAAGTTCTATAACAAGATACAATTCGTTATTAGTGTCATACTCGTCTAATAGTTTGATAATATTCGGATGATTTACACTCCTCAATATGTTCACTTCATTTTCGATCATTTGTTTTTTGCCTAATAGTTTTGATTTATCGATAATTTTCAACGCACAGTCCATGTCTTTATGCCTGAAAAGAGAAAATCAGAATGGATTAGAGAGAGAACTCAAAAACCTGATGGTCGATTTTAAATCTCCGCTATCTTTTAAAACCCCACTTGGGGTTTCTTTGATTTGATTCCTGAAAGTTTCTCCATCTGGACAGCTTCGTGGAGCTTAAGACACCTTTGGGACCCTTGGTCCCTGCACTTAAGTCGCTAAGTGGGCTTTTTGAGTATGGTGATAAGCGCGTTTTTCTAAATCTAGAAGGGAAAATAGAAATAAAAGCAAATTTCAATTCTGATTGATTATTGAACTACAAACACTACAAACAAACGTTTATCACTCTGAGTAGTTTAAACAAACAATTCTTAGAATTACTCATTCTAGGACCCCAATAGACTTACTTATCATAGACTTGTCGCACAACAGCAAAGTTTCCATCTCCTATAATCTGTCCGACGGAATAGCGCTGCAATAGTTTGGATGGAATGTTCAGGTTTTCTCTCCTCTTGATGGTGGCTGTGGCACAACGGGCTACACTGGTTTTGGTTGGCATTTTTGGTACTTCCCTCCCTGTTAAAACACCGAAATCATCATAATTCATTAGTTTTACAATCATGGATGGAGGAATGAAAGTTATGAAAGGGGGATTGAGGCGAAAGCCAACAAGGAAATAGAATAGAAACGAATATTAAGTATATTCTCTTATTTATACGAATATTATATTCTCTAGTATGAGTCTGGACTGTCATTTTACCCCCGTGGTCATGTGATATTAGAATCCGAACGTCCGAAGTCTGTAGTTCACAATCTGGAAATTTCTTCATACATCTCCACCTTATTGATTCATTTATTTGCACTTCTTTACAATACAATACAATACAAATCTAAGTACCATGTAATAACCCCTTTTATTTCATCATTTCCGCAAAGCATTCTAGTTTTCATTTGAACATAATTTTAATACCTCTTGTCACGGGTCGCATAACCCCATGATATAGGTGGAGATTATTTTCAACTTATTGTTTCGTTACAAATTTTCATCAGCAAATGGTTTCTTCAAATTAAATTGACCCCAAGGGCAAGGTAAACCTAGAGACCCTTGACAAATAAAGTGTGCCTGAAGGCATGTGATGTGTTCAAATCCCCTCGACCCCAGACATGCGGAAGACTCTTGGTCTAGTTTTGAAATCGCGCACTTTTCAGAGTTTTTAGTCAACTTGCTCACGTCATATTGCAACACCAACATTATAATTATAGCATTTATAAGGTTAAACATACTGGCATCTCACCAGAAATTGCTTCCCCCCACCATGATCCCTTCTTGGGGCGCTTTTTTTACTTTTCACGACAACGAATATTTCAACAATTATTTAATATTTAACACGCAACCTATTGCTCGTACTGCAGATAGAGTTAAATCAATAGAGACAACAGGATATTATTGTACACTAAGTTATTACAAATATTTTTCTTCCAGTAAGTAGCTATTTATAGGCATAAAATTCATGAGTGCACGGAAGCATTGAAATTGTTTATACACGGTGTAAAGAAAAACTTTCCATTGGAGCAACTTGCACGGGAGATAGGTGGGAGGCAGGGAGAGGGGGGAGAGAGAGAGAGAGGGAGGGAGGCCTAATGGCACCCGCACACCATCAATACCATTGATAAAATACAAGTACTAGCAATACACATATCTTTACTATGAAAAAGCATTGCAATAGGTACTTATTGACTTTAATACGATCAATATTTTTACAGTACTGTCAATAATATTGATAGTATGCGACGCCGACGGTATAACATTCATTGGACAATGAAAAATCAAAAGTTCTACGGCTCATTTGGTATTAAAGCGGGATACCTTGTTGAGTAGTAGATTTTCATAACTAAGAGGATTGGAAAAATTGCCAAGATGTGTAATGGGTACGTTGCCACCTTAATGAACTCTCGCGTATTACATAAACTTGATTACTCATTAGTCAGGTGTTATGAAATCCATCTTTATTATAATTATTTTTACCGCAAACTATCAACATATTGTCAATATTTTTACAGTACTGTCAATAATATTGATAGTAGGCGACGCCGACGGTATAACATTCATTGGACAATGAAAAATCAAAGTTCTACGGCTCATTTGGTATTAAAGCGGGATACCTTGTTGAGTAGTAGATTTTCATAACTAAGAGGATTGGGAAAATTGCCAAGATGTGTAATGTGTACGTTGCCACCTTAATGAACTCTCGCGTATTACATAAACTTGATTACTCATTAGTCAGGTGTTATGAAATCCATCTTTATTATAATTATTTTTACTTAAATGGGGTTTGATAGAGGACACTTTAATTACTAAGATCTTATCGTCCCGAAAGCGAAAAGACAGGGGAGACAGGATAGGAAAAAACTAGGACAGGATAGGAGAACGAACCCCATCTGTTTAGGATATACTAGATGAAATCCATGTACAGCCGTTTCGAGAACGAACCCCATCTGTTTAGGATATACTAGATGAAATCCATGTAAAGACATAGAATGAGATAACTTACCACTGGCATCTAAACAAGTAGTTCCCGACTTCAATTTGGTATGCTCCGGTCTTCGCAAGTCCTTTTTCAACGCTTGAATGGCTTTAACTTCTGCAAAAGTAAGAACACATCCAGAATATACCTTATTAAATCTTCTACACTCGCGAGAAAATGGGACTCTTTAGTGGAAAATCACGTTTAAAAATAATAACGGTTTTTATACACTTTTAGTGTACACTACCCTTAGTGAGTAATAAACAAGTATTCAACACACTGCTGTGATAAAGACTGCAGCCGTCTACCTTATTATTATTGTTTGTTGTTATGAAATTTGTACCTGACTACTGGGTGTACCACCTGATGAAGTTCAATGTTAATAGTTTCTAGTACATTCTAAATACATATTAACCAATTAAACTATGTAATTTACAGTCAATGGGGTCTCCAATGTACTGTCGAGATGTCACTAGTAAAGAAAAGGCTACTAGAATAACTACTGTAGCTTTGTAGTGCAATCTAAAGATATTGTTGTCGATGCATACTTGGTCAATTTTCAGTAGCCCCTTAACGGAGCCGAAAACATCAAACATTTTGGCAAATGATTAAACTATGTAATTTTATTCTTCTATTATTTTTCTTAGTTTCAATTTTTTAACTGTGGTACGGTACCTCTGTAATTTTTCGCAAGTCTAATCTTGTAACAAATATTTGATTCACTTTTAAGGATATGTAATTTTAATTTTATTCTTCTATTATTTTTCCTAGTTTCAATTTTTTAACTGTGGTACGGTACCTCTGTAATTTTTCGCAAGTCTAATCTTGTAACAAATATTTGATTCACTTTTAAGGAGCCGTTTGTCATACATATCTAAAAAGGAATGACAATTCTTAATTAATTAAACGTAAAAATTCGTCACAAGTATCGCTCTTGGGCCGTTCCCGAAAGCAACTTTCCACTTGATGTTTTCCATTTTTGGACCTTTCCAAAACTGAACTTAGCAATAACCAAATTTTCATCAACAGATTCTATGCAATTACTCAGTACATAGAATATCAAAGAATGAGCCATCCTGAACACGAATGGCTCATAAAAATACTTTGGACTATGTAATCTAAATCACTACATGACCATTGATCACAAATCTGGATCAATTACTTTAGGAGGACTATACATTTAACTTTTGTCATAGTTTTAGGAACATGGAATTGTTTGTTACCTACTGTATCAGGATTTTTTCTTTTTTTAAATTAAATTGACTTTTTTTAATCTGAATTTTGAACCCAAATGATACTACCCTCAAATGATAAGTTAAAGTCACTTACCCCAAAAAAATCCACCAAAAATTAATTCGGGTACAAATAGGTTTAATGACTGCTTTCAAAATGAGAAAAAAATAAGGCTATAGTTTTAGACCTCAGGATACAAGTAATTGTATTGTTTACAACATTTTAAATCCCCCAAAGTGTCTGAATTTTTTTTTCTGCTCCCCCTTTTTCTAGAAAAAAAAAAAGTGGTTTGAGTAAGGTACACACAAGGGTAGGGATTACTAAATTACAGGCTACCTATGTACTAATGACAGTACATAATTAAAAATAAATAATTCAATAAAATGAAATATTAAAATAAAATGAAAATAAACAAAAAAAAGTCCCACCAAATTAGGAATTCCCTTTTTTATGTCCTTAACTCCTCTCAATTTTTACTCCTCATTATAAGTACCAAATTCATTCAATTTAGAGTGGGGGAAAAATCTAAAGAGAAGCGAGAGAACACAAGATAAAATTAAAAATATAATTTTAATAAGATAGTAGGCAGGTATGTATGTATTTTGTCTTGATCACTCAAAAATAAACGAAAAAACCCCCGAATGAATTCAATGTGAATCCTGCTAGATTTCTGAATGAACCTTTTTCACTACTTGGCTTTACTCCTCTAGTCTCATCATCTCACATTGCTTCAATATTGAAACATTAATTGCGGAATACAGTAAGCTGGTTAGTTGGTATGAGCACTACTATAGCTCCCACTCTATGCGCATTGATCGACGCGATGAACTCAACAAGTGGTTAGAATTGGGATCGACAACAGCCGAGCTCAGTCGTATCAGGATTTTTTCTTTTTTTAAATTAAATTGACTTTTTTTTAATCTGAATTTTGAACCCAAATGATACTACCCCCAAATGATAACTTAGTCACTTTCCCCCAAAAAATCCACCAAAAATTAATTCGGGTACAAATAGGTTAAATGACTGCTTTCAAAATGAGAAAAAATAAGGCTATAGTTTTAGACCTCAGGATACAAGTAATTGTATTGTTTACAACATTTTAAATCCCCCAAAGTGAATTTTTTTCTGCTCCCCCTTTTTCTAGAAAAAAAGTGATTTGAGTAAGGTAGGTATATTTGATACATACACCTATAGAGGTCTTTAAATAAATTACAATCATTAGATGATTACTGAGTTTTCCACTGCATTCAGCTGTTTACACTTGGGACACATATGTTCCCCGACTGATATTTATCACCTGAATGGATGTTGTAATTTAGACCGACTCTCACATGGTAGCTATGTACATTCATAGTTCAAGGGTCATTCTTATTCTTACAGATAAGAAAACAAAAATGAGAGTAGGTATAAAAAATCACTTCCAGATCATTCAATCTAAATATGAGGTCTGATCAAGGGTTGAAATTAAAAAATAAATAAGTAATAAAATAAAAATTACATTGAGAGAAATTCCTTTGCTTTTAAATTTGCTAATGAGTCCCCATAAAGATTAGGTATTTACTACTAAGTAATTCACACAAGTACTTATACAAATATAAGTCTTAGCAACAATGAGATTCATTGTAGAAGGGACAATGAAATGAGATTCATTGGTTCAAGTCCAAGTCAAGCCACAAAATTTAGGTGTAATATATTTTATTTTTCATAAATATAAATAATAATATTAAATAAAATAATAGAAAGTAAAAATTGGGATATAATAAATTCACACTTACCTTCTACATCTAGCTCAAAATCATCTGGCAGAACTCTTTCTGAACCATATGCAAAGAAGACATCATCACTTTTGAAAAAGTCTGAGAGACGTGCAAGCTGAAACCATACAAATGTTTTCAAAATAGGTCAATAAATGTGTGCTGTTCTTATCGAGTCTTTTCCTTTACTTTCTGTTTGCCCCTTTCCTCTGATACTTGTTCAAGGAAATATTACAATATCACAGAAAATCTGTAAGGTTTTAACATTTTAACATTACATACCTAAATATTTTTAGTTTGAAGCTGACTTTCAAAAAATCCATGTACGTGAAAATCCATATTGTATGTGAAAATGTTATATTTACCTGATTTCCATTCAAAGTGTAAACTTTTCTAACAGCACCTGTATCCAGCTTGACAATATCTGTAATTGTACTAAAGCACTGATCAAGAGATGGGGCATTTCTTTTGTTTAGTAATGCTCTAACTACTTTGCGAGGTCTGATGCCATTCCGTATCACAATAATAATTCTAGGTCTCACTACAAATGAAGTTGGTGTTTTGTTAACTCTGGGTGGAGCAGATTTTGTAATAAATTTGCCACTTCTTGGCAGGGTGTTAGAGCTGTTGTTGTTATTCAATATAGCATAATCTACTTTCTTAAACTGATCTCCACTGCTGGAGCAGATGTAAAATTTGCCATCTTCCAACTCATCAATGTTGGTAACTTTCTGACCATCCATTGTAAATAGAATTCGAACACCACTGGGCAGATTTATATTTTCAGCTAAGGCTCTTGTAAGTTCTTCTAGCAGTGAATCAAATGATCGGTATCGCTCAGGTCCAACTGCCATAACAACACCCTTGAAGAATTTATCTCCATTACACAGAAATCGTATCCTTTTCGCTCGTCTACTTTTCAGTGGTGAAGGAGTGAAGTCAGAGAAATGACGCTGCATATCCACTGTATTGCATTGATCCTTGAGAGGATCTGTTGATTGGGATAGGACCATGGCTGACTTAGTGTCACCCAAAATCATAGACATAGTCCTGAAACAAAATACATGAAAATGATTTAGATTTCATTAATTTTATACTGAAATAAAACGGGGAGCTCAGAAATTTTATGATTCTATTGAACAATACACCTTTTGGTAAGTATAATTACAGAGCAAAGGTAAATCAAGGAGCTTGTGAACATTAGAAGAGCATCACCGTTTTATCAAATCCTGAGATAATCTGAGGTAATGAGATACAGAAAATATAGGGAGAAGTACCATGTTTTTAATCTAAAGCAGCTAGCTTCTAACCGACATTGCATGTGACATACCTACACTTTGAGTAGGAAGGTAATTTTGAACAGATTGCTTTCTTACAATTTTCTATTGAATGAACAAAACTTTCATGTTTGAAACCCAATATGAATGATGTTATAAACCTGATGCTACTTGGCAAAGTAAATCACGTTCATGGCTAATTCCCCCAGTTTTTTCTCTTGCTGAGTTTGCTTTTTGCTTGAGCAATGAAGCGGGAGCCAAAATTATGACTCATTACTTGGTAGGTACACCTTAAAATGTTCTTGGCCCACTTATGTCACTACAGATACTTACAGAGCAATTTTCGATACACTTCATCAATAGTACACATTAATTTAAAGGAATTAACTCTAGAATTCTACCTATTACTGACGGAGGACGTATTGGCCAAGATGTGATTCAGCCTGGGGTGGCAAGTCATGTAGAAGGAGAAGATCAGATCAAGTATCACAAGTATTACCAGTGGGTGTGCTTTGTACTCTTCTTCCAAGCTATGCTCTTCTATGTGCCAAGATATCTATGGAAAAGTTGGGAAGGTGGCAGAATTAAAATGCTCGTGCTGGATCTGAACTGCCCTGTGATAAACGAAGACTGCAAGCAAGAACGAAAGAAACTTTTAGTCGAATATTTCACAACGAATTTACATACTCAAAATTTTTACGCGATTCGATTTTTCATTTGCGAAGTTCTGAATTTCGTCAATGTAGTGCTACAAATTTATTTCATGGATTATTTTCTGGAAGGAGAGTTCAGTACTTATGGCTCTGATGTTCTGAGTTTCACCAACATGGAACCTGAAAATAGAGAAGATCCAATGGCGAGAGTATTCCCCAAAGTGACCAAGTGTACTTTCCGCAAGTATGGTCCTTCTGGAACCATTCAGAAGTTCGACGGCTTGTGCGTTCTGCCTCTCAATATCGTCAACGAAAAGATTTATGTATTCCTGTGGTTCTGGTTCATCTTGCTTACCATAATCACCGCATTATCACTTGTCTACCGAGTTGCTGTTATTATGGGACCTCAACTTCGTGTCTATCTACTGAGAATCAGGTCACGCCTTTCATCTCAAGAACAAATAGAAACCATAGCAAGAAAATGTCAAATAGGAGATTGGTTTGTTTTGTATCAGCTTGGAAGGAACATCGATCCACTCATTTTCAAAGAATTAGTATCTGATTTGGCTAAAAAATTAGAAGGAAAAGATATTGTATAGGTGAGTGACAATGTCCTTGTTTATTGTTCTTCTACTTTTCAGTTGAAAATGTTCTTTTATTTTCTCTACAAACAATACAATTTAGTGCCTTATTTATTTGGTGGCTGAGCATTCAAAAAGGCTCACTCTTATGTTGTTCAATTTCATAATTATGACCAAGCCTAGTGTTTAGATTCTCATTAAAATAGACTGATGATGTTGGTTGGAATTCTTATTTTGAGTCTTGATTGCTTTTAGTAATAAAGAAATTTATCCATGCCTGTATTACTTATGTACATAGTTAAAAAAGTAATATGAATTTTACGGTGCCCATTGTAGAATATTTCTTTGTAATATGAATTAAATTCATTTATTTGCTAAAAGCAAAAAGGCATTTATTGTACAAGGACTTCATATTTCAATTTCGGTAGGTACCCAATATTTTCATACTCAACCAGATTCAAAAGGTGTTTTTCTTGATTTGTTTATATACTTTTTTTAGTTGCCTTCTGCCTTAAGAATGATAACAAGGAACATTGTAGAAATAGGGGCATAACATATTGGGTTGTTATCACTTTAAAAGCATGCTTTGTTCACTGTGATATATTATATTATTTTTATTGCAATAAATTGTTTTATAATGCCCTGTATTGAAGGACAGATTGAGAAATGAAAATATTTGGTAAAGGTATAGTAAGAATTCTGAGGCAAAACTTTAAATTTCTTTCTTTTTGTCTAAATAGAATATGTACAATTTGTGAAAACCTTGTACGTTCTGTTCTGGTTTTGATATTTTCACCATCGTGAGCAATCAGGTGAAGTTTCAAGACTTTCACTCCCATCTAATAATACCAATATGATACTGTGTATTTTATAAATTGATTGCATCACATATACTAAAGCAAACAATGGTGACTATCTTTATATTTGATGCTGTGAATTTTTATTGAGCACCTGATTATATTCCATTGTTTGATCTCGAACTCATTATCTATTTAGCCAAGTAGATTTAACTATCGTTATTATTATTATTTGCAGTCAAGACCAACAAAAAAATGTAGGTAGGTATATATAAAAATAGGTATTATAAATTTTATTTTACAGTTAAATTTATTAAATATTTAGGTATACGTATTTATAAAATATATAACTTTCGTTTAATGAAGCATTATAATAATTATGTCGTGCAAAATTAGATTAAGTATAAGTTATCTTCTGTCGCAATTCATGTGACCTTTTGTTTTTCTCGGATTAAGTTATGCTTCGCATTTTTTCTTTCATATTGTTGATATGAAAATAATGATTTTCTCATGTTTGAGGGTAAAAAGATTGTGTCTATTAGAATCTCAGTCTTTCAACGATATCGAAATTTGGGATCAATACACTCAGGGGTGTCCAAGCTCGATAGTGGTCATTCCTGATGAATCAAAGGGTTGATTAGATGTCAATATCTATTATTTATAGTAAGTAATCATTTGCTCTTTATTGATTAATATTATACTTATATAAATTATTTCAAAGCCAGGGAAACTTATTCGAGCTTTCCATTGATTTACAGAAGTTGTTCATTTTAATTACTCTTAACTTGTAATATTTTTTAATGGTTAATATGTGTTCATATCCTTGATATTTCCTTCTTCTTTTATGACTTATATCTTGCCAAATACATTGGTAGTGCTCAATACAGTGTAGATTGTACTTTTAATGACACTAAGTGTCTTGTACCGAACAGCTGTAAATCACGGATATTCAGTTAACCTTAAGTAACGGTCATAATGGGTTTTTTCCCTATTGACATTGAAATTATGCACACTAATTACTAAACCAATTTTAAATGCGGCAGTCAGACCCATTAAAATCAAATCAATATTTAGCCACAAAAACCATATGAAAATTTGCAATAATTGTAAACTCAGTAAAGTGTTTACTTCAACAGTAGCAGACCAATTAATCGAAGGAATATCATTAAAGCTTAATCAATATACTTAAATACATAGTAATTAGTTTCTTCAAATAACTAAAAGGTTTTATTCCAGAACAGTTGACTTGACACCGCTCATTAACCCGTCATGTCAACTTGATAAGAAAATTTATCCTCTACCCTTTCCCTCGGATTTCATATTAGAAAATTTAGTGATTTTGGCACATCCACTAAAATTATTAATTAAATCACCTTTTGCTCGTTCTCTTTCTCCCTACCTCTCTCCCTCTCCTTTTAATATTGTGTTAGAAAATTTGGTTGTTTTGGCACATCCACTAAATACTAAATTAATAATTCATTTCTCTCTCTCTCCCTTTTTCTCTGCCCATGAATCTTGTTCTTGAAAATTCTGTAATTTTGGCACATCCACGAAAATGATTTAATGCTATTTCGCTCGTTCTCTGTCTCTCCCTCTAATCTAGGAAATTTGATGAATATAGCACATCCACCAAAAATATTTGAAATCCTCTCTCCCTGTAATCCTGTAGTAGAAAAGTGGGTGATTTTGGCACATCCGCTAAACATATCAACTCCTCTGTCTCACCCTGATTTCGAAATTTTGGTGATGTTAGCACATCCTATTTCCCCCAACATTTCGTCATTCCTAACTCTAATTTTCCCGCAGAAAAGAGGTTGCAAAACCCCAACACTCTGTATAATATTTACTATTATTGTGTTTGTACCCACTACCTTGTTTACTGTTTATCCGCGAGTACTTACATCTTTTGTTATGAAAAACACACGAGATTGACAAAGATTCATTGCGCCAAGTGTGTGACGTGTGACTATGTTCCTAAGAATCCTACTAATTCACTCTGTTTATCAGATGTGAGGACACGAGTTTTCCAATAGTCGGGTTTTTATAACCTATTAATAGACTGAACGGTTATTGTTGCGGACCTACAAGCTACAGTAGGTATTTACAAGCTGATAAGTTAGTGCTGGAGTGTAGAGGTGTTACCACGACAAGACCAGGTTCACTGTTGACAGTTTTACTGTGAAATTACAAACTAAATTAGAAGTCAGATACTGGGCAAAAGAACCCTTTTTGTCTCTTATGCTGTAATCCACGAAGGATTTCTCACTAACTTTATCTTCTTACACCTCCTCCTGTAAAAAAAAATTTACTGCGTGTCAATTTTGCTGCCCAAAGATTTAAAATTGCGAAAATTCTAGTGAGCAGGAAATACTGGACCAGGAAGAAAAAAAGAAAACTCCTGCAATCGGTACGTATTTAGGAAGCCAGCAGTTGTCTACGATGTACATACTTCAAACCTTATGTCAATGCTTAGGTTGCAAATTTACCTGAGTTCTTGCACTTTTTTTAGGAAAGAAAATTTTCGCATTTGATGACCCTTTGACCAAAACTTTTATAATCAAGGGTCGAATTCATAGTAGTGAAGAAACGCTTCCTGTACATTTGAGTGGGGATGTTAAAATCTCAATTCAAGTGTAGGAATCGACTTGAGCATTCCCCCATATTATGAATTCGACCCTATGTTACTTTGGGGAGCGATAATATGAGAACTATTCTAGCTTCCAGATTGTGTAATGTAAATACTTATCAATTTTGTGTTTAGGTTCGTGTAGGACAAGAGATCAAAGTTCAAACTTTGCCGAGCCAACGGTTCGATAGTAAAATCAGAGAAGAAACTAGAGAAAGATTAGAAAATCAACCGCTTGAAAAACTCGGTTTGGTTCCAAAGCTAATGTAGTCAGGTATTCAGCCATTTCTAAACTAAACAGCGATGCCGTGAAGTCAAGCAAGAGGATTTGAAGATAAAGAGAGAGACCGAGAGAGAAAGAGAAATACATGCACTCCAACGACCCAGCAAGAACCAAACCAAAAGAATCGAGCTATCGTGTTTGGTATGAAGAAACTTGTTTCTCCGAACTCGTCTAGTCGTAAGCGAGGTAGCTAACTCTCGGTAAATGACCCTTGGAACCACTTCGGTTCAGAGTCGAGAAGTTTTCTGGTTCAGAGACTGAGAAGTCTTGGATATTAGCACGAGGTTGCTGGCAAGTATAGGATCCTAATACTTTGCCTGGAAACTGTTGACATAATGGGACTGTTTAGTGTTAGTTGACAGCATACGGATATAAGATAAATAAATTAATTATATTTTTCTATTAATTATCTTACAAGTATTTATACCTATTGTGGGATAGGACTGGGTAGTCTCAATTAAAATATGATTTACGAATGAAAGAAATGAATAAGCACAAACTCGAGCCTGACGTATCACCCAGTTATTTCGACCGATATCCAAAGCCATGCCTTCTTTTTTATTACCAATCAATGTTGACTATTTTCAAATATAGGGAAAATACTCTACTCTGATTGGTGAAGAAAGTTGGTCTGACTCTAAAACAGTTTTAAATCCGGCTTCCTGAACATATTCTTCCCGAAAATTACTGTTTTCTTCCCTATTTTCCTGGAGTTATTGAAGGGGAAATGGATGGGAATGGTTCCTGAAACATCTGAAATATTTTATCGATTGAACTTATTTAATTAATAAATAAATCCCAGTGGACCATTTCAGTAGTGTCGAATTTTACCTCTAGCCTGAGGACTGAAGATGTGCTGATCTAAACATGTATGGATCACCAACATCTCTCACTTTTACATAGTGGGAATACGGAAAATGAAGAGGAAAAATCGGTAAGTACATGATTTTTATTTTTACCGTTATAAAAAAAAGAAAAAAATATATATATTGATATTAGACAGTAAAATGCCCAAGTCTGATGGCATAACGTATAACGTAATAGAATTTTGGTGATATTGACTTAAAATAGCACCTCCTAATGAGTAGGCAGGCCTAAATAACTTGCTGAACGGTTCATATCACTCTCAGCCTTGTAAAATACATCTAAAGACTTTCAAGGGGGAAATAATGTGGCTAAAAAATAACACTTACACAGTTTGACGGTCATGTAGTGAATCTCATTCAAGGACCATGGTGGTAATTTTTACGATTTACAATAAAAATTCAATTTAAATACTCCTCACAAAATCCGAGTAGACCTCAAACCGAACCGAATTGGAGTAATGACTTTGAAGGTGTCAAGAAGAAAATATTTAGCACCTATTTGGAGTTTATTGATGATTTTGGAGCATGGGAAGGGGAGAAGGAGGTGTGCATTTAATCAACACGTGTTTTGTTGATAACTTGTTAGGGAAATTAGCAAAATTTAACAAGTTTACCTGTAATAAGCATTATGTCTAAGGAAAACTCTGTTGAAACCCACTCTCACTGATTCCGTACACATGTTTGTGAGCATGTAACAAATTAATTCGGTTCTCATGGTGTTGTTGCCTTCTGATTCACCAGAAAAATCCAGCATGAATATATTTGTATTTCATTTATTTCATATTCACTCGAAAATTTTAAAAATATATAATTTAGTCTCAAAAATAACTTTACCATCGCCAAATTCCCCTGTAAATTAGCAGTCAGTTTGAAAAATGTTCCGAATAAATTTTAATGTCGTTGGTTGTCTTATGGTCATGATTAAGCGATCCATGAAGACTCCGTGAGAAACACTGAGCAGCAGTTTGAGAAAAACCGAAAAATAGGGCTGGTTCGCTTTTTCTGCTGTCAAGTGTAGTTTACTCATCTACCTTAGGTCCTACCTGCCTTACTGGCTGGCTCACTTATCAAATAAAATATCGTATATTGTACCACTTGTAGTCTCTAAAACTAATGAAGGGCTTCTAAAGAAATGAAGTGATTTCATCTTACGTGTGAGGTGTGTTTAGGTAAACTGTGAGGTAGGTGGGTTATTAGATGACAGTTTTGTAAAGAAATCTGGTGAGATCTCTCAAGGTTTTGTTTTTATGTACACATTTTTATTAATTTTATGATGTCTTCATTGTAAACTAGAAGGCTGGGGATCTGGGAATGTAAGATGGACCACCCTTCGGAATCTGGTACCTATCTGAGTCCAGGTTATACGGGTCTATTCAGTCTATTAGAATGAATTGTAAATTAGAAGAGTAGACCAACAAGATAATGTAGAAATACTCCTCTTGGTCGGGGGAAAATGAAAGGTGGGCACTTCTCTTGTTGGTTGAGATGATGGGTAGGTAATATAGGTACCTTCAAAAATGGCAGTCCCTCAATTTTTAGGTACCGGTATAGGCGGATAGTTGAGATTAAGATTCTTTCGATATTCAAGAAATTTGGAAATTTCTCTGTCAAACAATTTGTAAAACTAATGAAGGGCTTCTAAAGAAATGAAGTGATTTCATCTTACGTGTGAGGTGTGTTTAGGTAAACTGTGAGGTAGGTGGGTTATTAGATGACAGTTTTGTAAAGAAATCTGGTGAGATCTCTCAAGGTTTTGTTTTTATGTACACATTTTTATTAATTTTATGATGTCTTCATTGTAAACTAGAAGGCTGGGGATCTGGGAACGTAAGATGGACCACCCTTCGGAATCTGGTACCTATTTGAGTCCAGGTTATACGGGTCTATTCAGTTTATTAGATTGAATTGTAAATTAGAAGAGTAGACCAACAAGATAATGTAGAAATACTCCTCTTGGTTGAGATGATGGGTAGGTAATATATTAGGTACCTTCAAAAATGGCAGTCCCTCAGTTTTTAGGTACCAGTATAGGCGGATAGTTGAGATTAAGATTCTTTCGATATTCAAGAAATTTGGAAATTTCTCTGTCAAACAATTTGGGACGAATTTTTAGGAAGTCTAGCGATCCAAGTCATTTCTTAAGAAAATATCCATATGTTTCTATTTAGTACAGAAAATATCGCCTTTTCTTTCACCTCTGAATCCAAAATCCAGCACTGAACATTCTCGCTTGTAAGACATCACGAGAGTCTGGAGTGTCTCATCTTTCTGTAAAATATGCGCAATTCAACATTTGTTTATTGGAGAGATTGTGAAATATGCACAGTGAGGGAACATAAAATATGCAACATTTGCTAATTTTATTGAAAAGAGAGGGATTGAAAGATAATGTTCTTCTGAAATTAAATATCACCTCTACAAAGTTGTAAATGACAAATTTTAAAATTCTGGGAATAGGCACAAACAAACACAGAAAATACATAATTATGTATACCTACTTACCTAGAATAATAAGAGGGAAATAGTAAAATAAGATGTAAGTAGGTAGATAAGTATTTAGATAGGTAAGTTAAAGTAGTTTTCTGTTAGTGCTCCCAAATTATAACTTTTAACTTTCAACATTAAAGTCGTATGAGTAGGTAGGTACAAACAGAGGTACAAAATATATTAGGTAGGTACATCAGAGTTATGATAATTTGACGATTTCAATTACTACTTCAATATCTTGAGTTTCCCAAATGGGCTGAATTTCCCAAGCCTATGTAAGTTCTAATTTGAATGTAATTTCTAGTTCGTTTGGCAATTGGCATGAAATTTAACTTGCTAATTTGTGTGTTTATATTTATAATCTACCTTTATACTTTATTAGAGTCAAGATGTGTGAGCTCAGAGATAAAAGCGGAACTTTATCTGGGGGCTGTTTTTCGTAGTTTTCTACAATGCAGCATTTCTTCGCCAACTTTTTGCTGATAAAGGAGTTCACAGAAAACTTGAACCTACTCTTTCGCTAGTCCTTTGTACAAGTATGTTTAAACTTATGCTCTCTACATACTAATGTTATATACTTACTTGTATCCTGTATGCTATCTGTTCCAGGTATTTATACTTCTATGGGAACTTTTATAATCTTAGTCGATTATGTTGTAAAGGGTGTCCCAAGAAGAACGCAAGATTTGAAAGGGTCATAACTTTGTTATGCGTTATTTTATCTTGCCCAATCTTTGACAGATTGATTGCAAAAGAAAATCAAAATTAGTCATCATGGAGTCTAAAACTGTTCAACAACGGCTTAGCATGATAAAATCGACACATTATCACTTTTGGGCGAGCATTTTCCTACTCGTAATCCTGTCATTTTCCGTTTTTCTCACGAGAAATGGCCTCCATGATCATATAATTTTACCCCCCTAGACTATTATTTGTGAGTGCATCTAAAGGCACAGGTTTACACCAACAAACCCACAAGCTTTGAAGCATTGAAAGGTGAAATTGAAAGTTGAATCAACGAACAGCCTGATTTCCTCGAATTTGTCATCGAAAATTTTGTCAAAAGGAAACGAATGTACCATCAAAGTCGAGGAACTTATTTGCTCTGATTATTATTGTTCCATACAAAATTTCAGAATGTTTACTTCTCAAATCATCTAAGAAGACCATTTTATTACTCGCAGAACCATGCTTTATTAACCAATCAAATCTTGCGCTCTTATTGGGATACCCTTTATATTGTTTCTGATGAGAATACCTATGTTTGTACTATACATAGGTGTTGTATAGTAACTATATAATATGTGATATCAAGTACCTATATTTGTATAGCTTTTTGTTGTACCTATAACGACGTAATTATTTATTTACAAGATAATATATTGTTTTGTTAGATATTTTTTTCTTCGTTGAGTGCCTATCTGTTCCGAATGTTGGCGATCATCATGGCTATTTCTATCTTGCTTTTGGCAATCCGGAAAAGTTCTGCAGATGATTTGTCAAACCAGATTCTGAGATTAGAAGACTCTTCTTCCGCCGGGAGCTCTCTTGCTGTTGATTTTACTTTTTTTCCTTGAGGTACTTTAGCTCTGGAATACTGTCATCCACGCCGGTTCTCAGGTTTAGATTAGATTACTGTTGGTAGGTGTTTTTTGCAGATAAGAGAAGAAAGGTTTTAGTGATTTTGCCTTGATTTGCTGGAGGAGACCATACTATCTTTCTGTGTTCCTCATAATATGGCCTATCCTATCGGACAGTGTAGGCGCTCGTTTACATCCCACGTTCTTCTCATCAATGTTCCCCTAGAATCCCTAGATGCACCGGTACCTCTGACAAATCCTCTGCCACTAGTTTTCAATCTCACTTCCTCAACTCTCTTGTATTTACCTCCTCAAGTCTCTCGTTTTGCTCATGTCCTGAACTCTCTCGTTTTTACCGTCTCAACTAAATATCGCCTTTTCTTTCACCTCTGAATCCAAAATCCAGCACTGAACATTCTCGCTTGTAAGACATCACGAGAGTCTGGAGTGTCTCTCGACAGTATTTATACAATAAATATGTATTTGTTCTCAAGAATCACAAGATATGGAGAAGAAAAAAGTATAAACGTTCGCTTGAATGTCGTCCAAAGAGAACTTAAAAACCAAAGAGACTTGCACAGGACAGACTAAACTTTCAGGTGACTGACCCAAAGCCTCGAACTAGTCAGAGCGATGACCAGTTGAGCGGAATTTAACCCTTTGACATTCGCGCCGATGTCATCGACAAGTTTCATGCTGCTATACCACAGTCAGTTTTTATAGATATACCATTAATACTTGTACTTTTAATAACGTTACCTAGTTTAATATTAATGATGTTTTAGTTGAACAAATAAAGAGGTCTTTTCAAACTTCTCAAAGGATGACTCTGCAAATAAGTTCAATAGGGAGGAAGGTCCTTTGTATCAGCTTCAAACAAATGAATTCCTTTAATGAATTTGTCACAAGATTTTATCAAATAGATACTTTCAACTTCTGAGAAGTACATAACTGGATTTTATGAATCATGCTATAGTTAACGTAGATGTCATAGTTTCTATTTTGTATTTACTCGTATTCATTCATTTTTTGGCCACTGAACAATTCAGGCAAAAGGGTTAAATGTCACCTTGCTGTTTCGCTGATATTTCAAATAGATCCTCTGTCATGATATGTCAGAATTTAATAATAAAGCACAATTATTACTATTAGCTTCAAACAAATGAATTCCTTTAATAAATTTGTCACAAGATTTTGTGAAATAGATACTTTTAACTTCTGAGAAGTACATAATTGAATTTTATGAATCACGCCATAGTTAACGTAGATGTCATATATTCATTCATTTTTTGGCCACTGAACAATTCAGGCAAAAGGGTTAAATGTCACCTTGCTGTTTCGCTGATATTTCAAATAGATCCTCAACAAAATTGTCCTCGCAAGACTGAATAAACTCCGTGGTCTCCATGTAACTTCTTCAATGTCCAGTGTTGTGTGTCCGGTATTTCCTTTGGTTTAATCAGATGAGAATCGTTTACACGGTTTATGGTTAAGTTCACACTCGCTTAAGCATCAGCCGATGGGTAAATATGGAGTACTTCAGTGGTGACGTCAAATTAGCAACTACGTGATTGGCTAATTATTTAATTAAAAGTTCATTAACGCGTTTAAATTTCAATTTCTGTGGCCTTTAAGGCAATATTTGTTGCTAAAATAACATCACATTTTCGTAGTCTATTGAAATTCACCAACAACTGATTGAAAACTTTTTGTTCGCTCTTTGTTAAATAGATCTTCAATCCTCTAGTTTTGTTTAACCAGAGGAATCGAAATGGACTGTTATCTAGCTGTGGTGAAGAGGGTTAATTTGTCTTGTGAATTGATCGGCAAAATCAGATATAATGTTCTTTTTCATAAAACTTGAAAGATATCTGTATAATATATGGCAAAATCATACAATATCGGTACGTTTGTTCATCATTTTATTATAATATTTTTGTTCTCAGGATTCACATTGCGATTGCTCGTTTCAAGTTATGTAGGTATTTAAAATATTACACCGAAATTGTATAAGTATAGTGCTGAACTTGCCTGAAACCTACACGTTGTTTAATTTTGTGTAGATTTTTAGGTATTTAAAATATTACACCAAAATTGTATAAGTATAGTGCTGAACTTGCCTGAAACCTACACGTTGTTTAATTTTGTGTAGATTTTAAATGTTGACTTTGAAACGTGAAGGATCTTATTTCTGCCCTCTAGAATCTAAAAGTTATCTACTCTACCTTTGTTAAAAATGCCTCGAAGACATTTTTGGGGCTTCGGAACATGGTTCTACAAAATTTCGTGGGTAGACAACTATTGAAAATTATGAGTAGCTGACCTAAATTTAACAAAATCCATTCCAGGCTACATAATGAAGTCACAAGTGGCAGCAGACATCTCTTAATTGTGGTCAGTGCAAACTGAACATGAATGAATTTAAATGGATGAATTGCACATTCTCGGCTTGAATGGTAATTCAGTAGTGATGGTCATGCTATTAGAGGTACCTGGCGTTACATTACTAGTAAGTACATTATAGTGGTCATTAGACACAAGGTCAGTATGGACAGGAAGAAAAACATGAATTTCAGGTGGAAATACAAGTCAAAATCACTATGATTGTTTTATTATGCATTATTATTATTTTTGGTGTACCGATTGTATTTATTAAATGGCTCAGATATTGTGTTTCATGTGTTTCAGACTATATGACTCCTGTACCTGGGTTTATAGTTAATACTGGATAACAAGCATTATCGGATGTGATGGGCAAAAATCGCTTCAAACTTGAGTTAAAAAATAAGAATCGGTGTAAAACCCAGACGATGCTCGTACTTACAGAATTTCATTTCGCGTTTTTTCTTCAGGATGAAGAACACTTGATTCCAAGTATAAAAATCTGCTGATCAAAACCTCAGATAACTATTGATAGAACCCCCCATGACTCAAGAGATTCATAACCTCTATTCTCTATTACAATACTTCGAGACTTGAATACTCGCTAGTGGTCTTCAAAACGAGAGTCCCCTTTTTGGCCGGTGCATAAATGTCCTGGCCCTTTCAAAAATCTGAGAGTAATTTTTTTGAAGGAAATTTAGTAAAAAAAAAAAAAAACAGTCTGCTGGCTGTTCTTTTTCTGATTTGTGTTTGAGGTGCACTCCGTCTCCCGAGGAAGATGAATGAGCTTGTAAATGGAAATAGAAGAAAAACATTGAAGTCATTAGACATTTTTTGTGATTAACCCACAAAAAATGAAGTAATGTTTTAGGTTCTTGCAAATGGAAGGAAAGCTCTGAATCGGTGTTCACAAAAAATGTAGTACTCCAAAACCCTTAAAAAATGTTATGAGGCTCCGAACCCCACCACAGGGCAAGCTTTTTTTCTTGTCTTTAATGACAGGAGTGAGGATTCTTAAGGCGGAACGAAGGGGAATTATTATTAATTAGATTCATATTAGACACCCAAATTAGATAATGGCTTACCTTATTTTCTATTTGACTAGGGTTGGGCGAGAGATCGATTCCCTGTCGAGGAAGGAAATTTGCCAAAGTTCCCTTCCTTTCTGAAAAATGGGCTTTTCAAAGTCAACTTGTTCAATAACGCTCAAACGGTTTGTCCAATTTTGAGAAAATGTGGTAGTAATTTTGGTACTAAGGAAATGTGGTACTAAGGAAATTAACTGATTTTTGTCTCCCCCCCCCCCCGGTTAGAGATATGGTAAAAGTTAGGATAAAATAATACTCAAATAAGCATCATTCAATAGGATAAGGAAAGTCGTGTGATGTTCACACCAGATTTTTGGACTAGATATTACAGCTAATTGAACTACTAATCATCTAACCTATAAATAACGGTTTAGAAACAGTTTTTAATCCTTCTATGTTCGTTGGGCAGAGTTTCAAGTAGGTACTCAAAATATGTTATCAAATCCATGTAGTAGGTAGTACCTATAATCGTATGGGTAATCTACAATTCGTATACCTACATGTATAACTATGTACTTAAAAATACGTGATAATTGTGACACGTCTGTGTCTACTGCCTATTTAAGGTAATGTAGATGCTAGCTAGATAGGTAGGTACTAATAGGTACCTTAATCTATAGATATAGACTACAATATGTAGTAGGTTCAAGTATTTATGAATGAAGTCAGTAGCACTCCAATTAAATCCTAGACCTGTTTAGAATGAAATTGAAAATGTTAAACAGGAAATTATTCAATGTGTTACACTGATGGCCAAATTGCTGGAAAGTGATGAAAATCCCTGTTTTCCATTTGAATAGATCACATGCTTCGTAAACTCATGGGTAACCAATGTCGGAAAATTTTAGCTATGGGAAATACAAGCTACTTCCTAGTCTAATAACTAATTTAGTTTAGTGTGCAATAAACTCGTCAGTGGTAGTGGTAGTGAGAGTTCGCATTCGCACTACCCAATAACACTGGTTTTGGTTCTTTGAACAGGCATGGCCAATAACCAGATACACAAATCTTAAAGTTATTCAACAGCTGATTAAAAAAACTTTTCTTGGTTATTAGCTCGATTATTCAGTTATTATCTACTTCTTCTTCGCCTTTTCCCGTATTCAGACGAGGTCGGCGTTTTTCGTAAGCCTCTCAATCAGCCTATTTAAGGTGATTGCTTTGGGCTGACATTTGGTTTTTGACTACAAACATTTTACGAGGGGATGCCCTTTGCACTCAATCTTTGTTATTTATTTAGCAAGGGAAATTTCAGGCCGGTTTCCTCTCGCCTTTTCCCGTATTCAGACGAGGTCGACGTTTTTCGTAAGCCTCTCAATGAGCCTATTTAAGGTGATTGCTTTGGGCTGACATTTGGTTTTGACTACAAACATTTTACGAGGGGATGCCCTTTGCACTCAATCTTTGTTATTTATTTAGCAAGGGAAATTTCAGGCCGGTTTCCTCCCTGTTTAAAGTCCAGCCAGACCATTTCAGTATCTATGTATAAAGATGTCAAATCCTCAAGTTACTTTAACCATCGCATTGGACTGAGGTTCTGGCTGTAAACCATTTTATAGGGTGTCAGATTATCAAACTGTCAGATTATCCGTACCATCCAGTATAAATAAAATTAGTTAACATTTATATCAATCAGTCCCAATCATCTAATATCAATCTAATCACTAATGTAAATCTAACAAAGACTTTAATTTTGCATTCCTCTCACTTCAAACTTCATGAATTCATTAGACATGTAACCTACGAGCTAGTCTAATAAGTCTATGAATTCCTACAGTGGCGGAAAATAGACCATCGAAAATAGACCGTTTAATTATCAATGATTTAGTTTAAGGTTTGTTTAACCAATCTGGTAACAAATTGATCGCTTCTCTTGATTACTAAGCCACAGAGGCGTTCAGAAATTAAAATATTATAATCGATACCTACTTACAACATACGAACAGAGTAGGTACATATCTATCTACCTGTTTGTGTTGGTTGCCAATTTTACAAACCGAAATCTTCCTCGTGAGCCAGTAATCGACACACCACTGAAAATCAATCAGTGTAGATTCGATCAAATATTTCCATTAATGTCTGTATAGGTACAATGCAATTTATTCGCCTGTCATTTGCATTTTACATTCAATTAAATGTTCCTACCTACATGCCTTACAATAGTTCCGATGGCACACTTGACCGTTTAATGTCATTTAAAAGTGGCGCCTCCCTAATGGGGCACCCGGTATTTTGGTGTGATTATGTAAAATTCTGTATTAATATTCAATTCTCTCTTAAGCGTTTGTGTATAGTTTAGTTGTGGTCTAAACGGTAGGTCCTATAGAGACTTGAAAAGTATAAACTTAATGTGGAGAAGCTTAGAGTAAGTCTAGTGGTAACATAAGTTAAGATACATGGAGTAGGGTGGATAATAGAATGGACACGAGACACTACCGTCCCGATATGGCTACCTAACCAATAAAGTTCAGTCCAGTGCCTAAATAAGTACAATCAAAATGGCGACAATTTTAGAATGCAATTTCTGAAACAATGCCTTTTGAGCCATTGTTTAAAGTTTAAACCGACAATTCCAACGACATTCCCGAGCAAAATAAATAATCATACGGGTTATTTATTTAATAAGATAGCTAGAAATGTATCTGGTATCGAACTTTTTGGATACCCTTCACACATACAGAACACACAAAAGAATGCATTCCATATTCAAGTTGTGAACTTTCTCTCAGACATAGTTAGACAGGCACGTCTCTAAAATAAATAGTGGTTCGGAACACAATCTCAGTTTAAATTTAGATCAAGTATCATATTGCATTTTGCCTTTCACGCAAGGAAAGATACATGAACAATGTCCAAAAATAGACCAAGAAAATTCAGTAGGAATAAATAGTGGTTCGGACCACAATCTCAGTTTAAACTTAGATCAAGTATCATATTGCATTTTGCCTTTCACGCAAGGAAAGATACATGAACAATGTCCAAAAATAGACCAAGAAAATTCAGTAGTTACCTATAGGTAATGTTTATTTTATACTGATAGATTCTGTTTGTTTACATTTTACATTAATTTCGTCGATAAAGCCATATTTTTATTAACAGGTATTTTTTACATTAATTATTTATCTATCAATGTAGTTATTTGTTTATAGGTACTGTATACTGTCCTACTAACATTTCTTTTTATTTATGTTTGCATCTCCAACCAAGACCGTCAATTGCGTCGGGAGACATTGAATTCTTCAACAATGTCCTGGCAGATGTCAAATAAGCTATGGTCACGAAAAAGCATTAAAAAAAATCGAAAAAAAAAAAACATAGAAGACGTTGAAAGTTTAAATACCAGAAAGCGAAACTTCATTTGCTTTCTCTTCGATTCAATTCAGACAAGTTGAAATGTCAGAAAATCCTGACTCCGAAAATCCTGTAATATGATAGGTGTGAAATTCATCAATAAAAAGGTAGGCAGGTATTAATTTTATTTTTAAATTGATAACCACACGGTATTTCTATCTGAAAACTTTTGGTGCAAGCTCAACTTTTTTTTTTCTCTCGCACAGAAAATGTTTTTGTCCGAGAGGGGATTGTGTGCAAAAATCTAGAGAAAATAAAAATGCCCTTGGTTTAAGAACCGGTTTGAGCTTTATTTCTGCACATGACGCTCAATTCAGCATGTAGGTATACGGGGTGATGTCCAACTCGGACCTAGGACGAGGAATTCGGAGGTTGTGGGTTTGAATCCCCGCTGGAGCGAACTTTTGACGAAATTTCCTTCACCGGAACAGCGTGAAAGGTTTCTCCTATAGTAGTTATGCTCATACGTGAAAGATTTACGCGGTTCTGGGGCTTTTTGTCACCAAACGATCAGGTGTCCAAAGAATTAAAGCAAAAAGGGTAAATAAAACGATTTTATATGTCTAAGGTCCCCCCATCTCTGGACTCCCCTCCTCTTTAAAGCTTAATTTTCTCGTTAAAATAATAATAATAATATCTTAGATGTACCTTAATCTTCTCCTAATAATTGTTCCTTCGAACCTAAACCTAAATGTCTACAATCTAATTGTTTCCCCTTTTTCCCACCCTGTAATAGAAATACTTTTGAGCATGTACTGCAAGAGCACATTTTCCCATCACAGTTGTTAAATACCGGGTGTGTTTTAAGTGCATAATCACCTGTAACACGGGCACCTATGCGAATAGGTATAGTGTGTTGCGAGAAAGATCACACTTGGGCCATTATGTATTGTTCAAAAAACGAATGATTCATCTGTGAACGATTTCTTTGTTAAATTCGACTGAAGTTCCAACAATATATTGCCTTTCATGGCTGCTGCTACTGAACAGCTGATTCAAGATCACAATGCACGCCCAACACCTACGCAAACAACAACAAACCAACCTCAGTCATCCCGAGTTGCGTCCCTGAGCTGAGCTAGAACCATGTACTTTATATACTTATCCTAGTTTGAAGAATTTTTACTAAACTTGACAGCAGAAAAAGCGAACCAGCCCTATTTTTCGGTTTTTCTCAAACTGCTGCTCAGTGTTCAATTTT
>NW_007377866.1:112430-170102 GCF_000475195.1 Diaphorina citri
GATTCTTAAGGCTTTTAAGGGGGAGGATTGAGGATCATTTTGGCAACCACTGCACAACACGACCACACACCGTAATGACTTTTAATTCTTAATTAATCTGTGAATCATCCTGGTCTATGGTTCATCCACCAGACTTGTAAGCCAAGAGACGCTGCTTCTCTCTGCCTCACCTGTCTGATATTGCTATTCCGTTCCGTGCAGAACTTGCGTCTTCTCTATTGTTACCTTTGTGCTTTGAATCTACCCTGCTGGGCAAAGTACCTCGCAAAGCAATTTAATCCGGCGATAATGAGCTTGGCTGAGAAAGAGAGTTTCCCTCGTAAAGGCTTTCATTTAACGTCTTGGGAAGCCGTAACTTTTAGTCTGTTAAAGAACAAAAATCTCTAAATTTTTCTTCCTCTTGGTGCTGTACCCTATGCTTTATGCAGCTAGGCTAAATGACTTTTTATGAAATAATAATACTACAATCAAATATCTACGGACAGTATGAAAATCTTCCTTTGTTCCAGCAATTGAATTGTTGATCCCTTCCGCAAGGTACCTCGCAGAGCAATTTAATCCGGCGATAATGAGCTTGGTTGAGAAAGAGAGTTTCCCTCGTAAAGGCTTTCATTTAACGTCTTGGGAAGCCGTAATTTTTAGTCTGTTAAAGAACAAAAACCTCTAAATTTTTCTTCCTCTTAGTGCTGTACCCTATGCTTTATGCAGCTAGGCTAAATGACCTTTTATGAAATAATAATACTACAATCAAATATCTACGGACAGTATGAAAATCTTCCTTTGTTCCAGCAATTGAATTGTTGATCCCTTCTAGATCTTTCTTGGGTCAGATCTCATCTTGAATCTCTCACTTAGATACTTGTAGGTATTACCCATAGCCACAGATTAAGTGGTTAACTCCTTCTGAGTGGAGAAAACCTTGAAAACACAACTAACACATGTTGGAAAATCGTGATAACAATGAGAGGTCTCGAAAGAAAAGTACCTACGAGTAAACATGGCATTTTTGCTTAGTTTTATGTAACAGGTAAGGTGTAGGTAGCTCGTATAACTCGCAACTATTTCTTATCTCCATGTTTTTTTATGCTTTTTCTCCCAGCTCATAAAGTTACCTAGAAAATCATTGGCTCACCTTTACTGGAATTGTAGATAAGAGCTGAGAACAACAGATACTGCAGTTGCATTCTAAACATTGTTTTGTTCAGAATGCGGGGGGCAGGATTTCACGTAGGTAAGTAATACCCAGTTTTGAGCGAGAGTTCGCACTACCCAATAACACTGGTTTTGGTTCTTTGAACAGGCATGGCCAATAACCAGATACACAAATCTTAAAGTTATTCAACAGCTCATTTTTGCTCTTGGCTAAAGCTAGATTGTGTCATGGCCAGTGTTACAAGTTATAACTTATGCGAACGTATACAGGACACTGTTGCGGATAATTTGTTCCATCACTTCTATCAGAACACACAACTACAAACGGTGAATATATTAAAAGTTATACCTAACTATGCTTTTCACTTTCCTTAATTTGATAAAAGGACAAAATATAGATTTAGTTCAAGAACTGAGCGCCTATTACAAAACTGCAAACGGTGAATATATTAGAAGTTATACCTAACTATGCTTTTCACTTTCCTTAATTTGATAAAAGGACAAAATATAGATTTAGTTCAAGAACTGAGCGCCTATTACACTGGTACGTGGTACGTACCTGAAAGTAGACAGAGGTGGTATAAATAAATGAAATTTAGGTATTTCCTGTACCTTAGCAGACATGGGTACTCCCAAGGATGCTTTAAATAGATGAGAAAAGGACTAGAAAGTCCCTTTATCAAGGGAGTCTGAACAAGGTAGGTATATTCTGTTAGATACCTACTGCAAAGTATATTCTTCTGATTGGTAGGTATTAACAAGGAGATTATTATTACTCCATGGGTATTAAAACTATTTCGAGTAAAACGACAGTAGGCATTAAAACAGGAGGTAGGTATAAAAACCATTTTAAGTAGGTTGTATTAAAACCATTACAAGTACACTTTTAGTTCATTACCAAAGTTTCCAAGTGTGATTGCTCCTGCTTGGTGTACACAATGGTTATCTTCTACAATGGACACTTGAAATTCTTCCTCTGAACAAGTCTTAAATTTTAAAAACCTTAAAGTTTGCGACACGTGAAACAAGCTTATGTAAAACGTTAGCAGGGACTTATTCAAAGGGGGAGTATTTTAATTAAGTAGGTACCTCTAATTATGTAGAATTATAATGAAGTTACCTACTATAGTATTGTGTTCTATTTAAATTTCAGGCCGTCATAGTAGGAGATCTAAATCTATTACCTTTTATACATTTTCTATTTGTTTTGGGCTATTTTCTGATTGGTACGTTGCACAATGTGTATGTGCTATGCACATACTTGCACATTAATTTATTCGATTTGCCTAACAAATTTCAAATTTCCAGGTCCTGCCGTTTATACGTCATCTTACAACACATACCCAGAAATTGAGGAATGTATGCAGAGATTTAAATAGAAGAAAAATCAGAAGTTCAACAGATTATTGAGATGAGTTACCTGTATTTATTAACCAACATTGGGAAGTGTACGAGTGGACTGATTTCAGCCTCCTAGGGACGAGGCAAGCAAGGTAAATTTTACCCTATATTTCGAAAAGCTCTCAAAAATGTACTACTTGAACTCAAAATCACTGGCCCTTTTTCCTGGCCAGCTCAGTACTTCCGTGCCTGGTATTTGGAATTTTTTATTTCTTTTACATTTCGGAAATACCTACTGATCTTGTGACTTGTGAATGGACAAGTTGTTAGAGAACTCGAATACTTCTTGATTTTAATGATGAGAACCTGCGAACAATATTCTGTAATCAGTGATGCAAAATAATGCAGACCTAACTGGTAAGAGAGAGAGAGGAGGGTCCGAACATAACTTGCAATGAATTGGAGAGAGAAAAAGGAGAAGGAAACGGTCAAACAGACGTTGTGTGAACGCCAAAAATGTGCAGCGTTAAGCCAAATTTCTAATTGTATTCATAATTCAATGTACCTCCACCTACTTACCTATAGGCAATGTTTATTTTATACTGATAGATTCTGTTTGTTTACATTTTACATTAATTTCGTCGATAAAGCCATATTTATATTAACAGGTATTTTTTTACATGAATTATTTATCTATCAATGTAGTTATTTGTTTATAGGTACTGTATACTGTCCTACTAACATTTCTTTTTATTTATGTTTGCATCTCCACAAACACTCAAGTGTACTCTTGAGTGAGGTAACATTAAATTGTTCACTTTATAGCTTCCCATAAGGGCAGTACTTATAGGGCAGAAAAATCACTCAGCCTCGTGACGACAATTGAGTAGCTTGATAGGAGTAGCGACGTATTTGTCAGCACATGGTGAGTAGCGACCAGTAGCGACTTTACAAGCAAGAATAATAGATATTGGAAACTCCTGTGAGGCTGTCATGAAATATGACACATTATAACACAAGGAAGAATACATTTACATATTACATCATCATTCATCAAATCATCATGCATTCGTTGCATTTTAACTTCAGTATAATATCTGAGTGTCCTTTTCTATGAAGCTACTTGGCATTCTTATATCATTTTACTTTCCTTATCCTATAGGAAGGAAAGTAATGTAATCGGGTCAAATTTTCGATGGTGAGTTTTTAGTGCCAAAACACGTTTTGAGGTCCCTAGGGCCTAAATCCAAAGTTTCAGCCATTGGTCCCTGTGTGTGTGTCTGTCTGTAAACAAAATATCTCAAGAACGGTAAGAGCTAGAGACTTGAAATTTGGTATGTAGCTGTTTAACGCTTGGCGGCATTTTGACCGCTTTTTGGCGGTTTTAGATGTAATTTAACAATATCTCGGGAACGGTAGGAGCTAGAGACTTGAAATTCGGTATGTAGTTTATAAATGTGACAAAGGATGCAACACATACACGTTTGGTTAAGATAGGTGCTGCGGTTGGCGGTATTTTGACCGCTTTTTGGTGGTTTTCGACCGTTTTTTTTTTTTGGCGGTTTTCAGCTATACCGACTAAACGGTTAGATATGTTGTAAAAGTTAGGGTAGAAGAATGTTAGAACACCCAAATAAGCATCATTCAATAGGATAAGGAAAATTGTGTGATGTTCACACCAGATTTTTTAGTACTGTAAGTTTATAAATTAGATGACTTGGCCAATTAAATTCTAATATATTTTTTTTTATTAAGATTTATCTAATAAAAATTAAAGTGTCCCATAATAGAATGTGTTAAATTGCTATTTGGCTTGTATTAGGGTTGTCTTTACTGTCCGCGGAAGCCAAGAAAGAGCATGCAAAGTGGTATTGTGGTCCTAATCTTGAAGTTAGGGAAGAAGTAAAACCTGACTTTTTTTGTTCTTTTTTTTTATTCAAATTGCTTCATTTCTATGTAGGCCTCGTGGACAACACAGACTAGTCATCTCACAAACCACACTGTATTTTGGCCAGAGTATCTGCAACCAGATACTGCATGATCTTGCAATGTGCATTCACTCTTTGGTCTTGACTCTTGTATCTTTTGGATCGCTAGTCTTGCCAGGCTTACTGAGGTGCTCATTTGTATTCTGTGTATGAGAACAAGGTCTTTAATGTCGACGGCTCAACTTTAAAGATAAAGTTTCTAAATTATAAACAAACTCAATACCTCCCTGCTAGTCAGAGATTACTGGATATAGAATAGAATAGAATAGAATAGAATATACCCTACTTATAATGCCAGAAAGAGACTGAAAAGTCCCTTTACTCCCGCAGTCTAACAAGGACGATATAGGTTTATAAGACCAAAAAGTTCCTTTGTTCCGGTTTTTAATACAAAATCCCAAACTTTGAATTACTCGTACATCATATTGCCGAGATAGCCCTGGATATTGGGCTCTTTGTTCCAGATTTCATATTTCATGGCCCTGTGAAGTGAACTATTCAATAATATGACCATTCATTATTAGCCAGACGTGGCATGTATTGTTCAAAAAACGAATGATTCATCTGTGAACGATTTCTTTGTTAAATTCGACTGAAGTTCCAACAATATATTGCCTTTCATGCAACACAATATTGATATTTATATGTAAAATTGTTTCAAAATGAGCACACAGTTTTCTTTGTGTGATAAATTGGCAATTTTTGAATGCTTTTAGCACTGTTCTAAACGAGAAATTTTCAAAGCAGAGTTCATCTCCTCGTCCTATAGATTTTTAATTTCTCATTGAGCTCTTTCCTAGAATATGTTATAACGCCATCGGACGCTGTTTAGTGATGGCTGGCCAAAACGGTCCAACCACCCGGTATATCAAGGAGGAAAAAAAAGCAACTGCAAAATACCTATAGGTACATGTTCACATTGTCTTGGATTATGCGTCCAGAGACTTGGTGCTTCATCTTAAAGTCCTCTGCCTGTACAGCCATGCAAACTATTTACTGGCTGGAGATTTCATTACCATTGGCAAAGAGCAGTGGTTTCCAACCTGATAGAAATCACCCAAGACTAAGTTTTTGGCCTCCATTTATCTTCAAAAAGAGTAAAACATTGGGCCAATATCTACTCCCTGGGTCAGGGAGAATACTGAGATAGGTTAGGAACTACTTAGAAAATACTCAAGCTGAAGTTTTGAATTTAAGTACTCGGTTGAGTGTTGAGTGTTTAAACAGAAGGGAGTGGATGCAGCCATCACATAAGGTGCTGATTTCATTGACTGACATAGGTAGAATATTGTGTTAAATGTAGAGATGTTCTATGACTGAGCTGTGAACTTGTATCTCTACCTATAGTCTAGGGTAGAAACAACCTGCGTCTTTTGCTATTGATGTAGTCACTCCTACAAGAGCCAAAAATATAAATGTCTATATGAAAATCGATAATTTTAATACTAGCCTAAAAAATGTAACTAATTTAATATAATTATGTCTGAGGGGAAAATTATCAATTTTATTTCAGTCTTGTCTCATAATTGGATACATTTGTCGCGTACATGGCTGTATTTGAGGTAGGCATAACCTTTTGTCTCTTGGCTACTGACCTGAATGAACTGAGACTACTCATTGTTAGCCAAATGCCAGCTTTATCACTGGTCATGTCCTTATTTAGATAAGGATAAATCAGACCTGACAACTCTGTCGCGAGGAATGGTCTGTGGTCTCATGCGTTACTGGGGTCACTTCTTGGTGGGCATAAAATGAAACGATTGAAGAAGGGAAAATATAAAGAATCATCCAGCAAAATCTGGAAGAAAGCACTGATTTTACTTTCCTTATCGGCCTTATCCTATAGGAAGGAAAGTAATGTAATCGGGTCAAATTTTCGATGGTGAGTTTTTAGTGCCAAAACACGTTTTGAGGTCCCTACACAAAAAAACACGTTTTTTTTCTTTTTTTTTTAATTCAAATTGCTTCATTTCTATGTAGGCCTCGTGGACAACACAGGCTAGTCATCTCACAAACCACACTGTATTTTGGCCAGAGTATCTGCAACCAGATACTGCATGATCTTGCAATGTGCATTCACTCTTTGGTAAATAATTTATTATGGTTGATTGACAAACATCCTGGATCGACATTAGTCTTTTATCGGGACCGACTTTATACGGATTCCAACCGATGTCCATCGACCGTCGACTGATCCGTCCATACTTTTCAATCGATTACCCTACTTATAATGCCAGAAAGAGACTGAAAAGTCCCTTTACTCACGCAGTCTAACAAGGACGATATAGGTTTATAAGACCAAAAAGTTCCTTTGTTCCGGTTTTTAATACAAAATCCCGAATTTTGAATTACTCGTACATATTGGGCTCTTTGTTCCAGATTTCATATTTCATGGCCCTGTGAAGTGAACTATTCAATAATATGACCATTCATTATTAGCCAGACGGATTTTTATGACCAAATCATAACTACAGCAGTAATGTTCATCTTGAAGAATGGATTGGTTGAAAATTTCTACCATTATGAAGCTACTAGAAGCATCCTGATCCTTTCCAGTAAATCGACTATTGTTCTCGATGGTTTTAATTATTAAGAATGAGTATTTTCTCAAGGTTATAACGTCAGGGGACGATGGATGGTCTTTTCCTTTGTTTTTGCACATAGGTATAGTGTTTGTATGGAAATTCATTTGACAAAAGTTCAATGCAGCAGACGAAAATATTTTTTCAGTCTTGGTCATATTGAAATTCCATGTGTTCGCTCATAGGCTCGACATTTGCGTCAGGGGACGATGGATGGTCTTTTCCTTTGTTTTTGCACATAGGTATAGTGTTTGTATGGAAATTCATCTGACAAAAGTTCAATGCAGCAGACGAAAATATTTTTTCAGTCTTGGTCATATTGAAATTCCATGTGTTCGCTCATAGGCTCGACATTTTTTCAAAAAGAGTAAAACATTGGCCCAATATCTACTCCCTGGGTCAGGGAGAATACTGAGATAGGTTAGGAACTACTTAGAAAATACTCAAGCTGAAGTTTTGAATTTAAGTCTCGACATTTTCTGATAGTTTAAATTTCTGGTTCCTTCTTTCTTTCCTTTAATAATCGAAGTACAAAATAGTACTTGTCAGTTCGCCAGATATTTTCAATTTGACATTTCACTTGAACATCTGGATGGATGACTCAAAGTTTGTCCTTTCTTGAGTTCAATGAGAGATTACGAGTACCTAACTACATTGCAGGTGTGCTTTGGCCGAGCATATTATCTTACAATATGATGCTGTTATTTCTACTCTGCATTACGTATTTTGTGCTTTATACATAACATGCATCTATTCATACTATCCATGTTGCAGTTTTGCAGAGTACCCAAGTATAATATTATGCGACCAGGCAGTTTATACTCTCCAGTCTAAACTGTTTATATTTTTCCCCTTGATCAGAGGTTCAGAGTCAGCTATTTAAAAATCAAAGGAGGTGGGAATAGTGAATTTATAATGCAAGGCTTGAGCGCAGTATGTGGTAATAATCCAAGCATTCAATAACTGGAATCTAAAACCAAGAGTGCGCTAGGCCGAGTTAGAATGTTCGTGATGTCACACTCGGTACTCTATCAACCAGATAGCTTTTCAAGTTGGTTTCAAGCTAACTTGGCTTGAAGACCTCCCCATGAGAATTGAGTTTTCAAATATCGCAAAACATCACGTACAAAGAGGTATGACCGAGATAACCGAGACAATCCACTTGACAATTTGTCAAAAGATAGATATTTCAAGTAGGTACCTACCAATACCCCTTGTCCTTGTCGAGATCAAAGTAAGGGTTAGACTTTAGTTGATTGCAGAATTAAAGGGAGTGGTGACAGCATGGCACAGAGGAACATTCTAAAGCCTGAAAGTATAGACATTGATTTAGCACTGGATGGTTTCAAAAAATAATCATTGGAAAACTACAAAAGTACTTGTTGAAAACTCGGCCTTTGAATCTTAATCTATGCTATGGTGCTGACTAGAAAATATTTTTCTAACTGGTCCTGGACCTTTTCCTGCTTCTTTCTACAAAAGTGATTTTCAGTCCTAGCCGATTGTTATTATAATATGTAGATGGCATAGTTCATACTCATTGGTATAAAGCTTATAAATACAAATAGCATGGAGGTTTCTTCTAATTCTTGACTTGTATAGACTTGTTCCAACGTTCGAGATAGGTACTCTAGCTATCATGCTTTGCTTATTCGTGCTATAAAATCCTGAACCTATTTCTAAACAAAAAGGAACTTTTTTTAATGGTTGACTTCTTTATCACGATTGGTTTCAAGTGTTGCCATCTGTTAGAGTTTAGCTCAAACTTTAAGTATGTTGCATATTTAAGCTTTGCTTGATCGCCTGTAGACTTCACCACATTATGAGACATCGTGTTCCACGCTAGATCCCAGAACCGGTTTCAGATTATTCAAAACTGTTCTTGAGATATTCAAAATATTTTGATGTTTAATCTCGAGATTTGATTTCCTATGTGTTTATGTTTATTTACCTACATACTGCACCGTATGTTAACGGTAGAACAGCCTTGAATGAAAATTGACAAAATATTAACGGACTGTTGATCTATCTTCCGCTATAAACTCGCGGGTGTTGAAATACTTTCCTTCATATCTCGACTATCGCGATCGCACAAATTTATGGCTGTTCAAAATCTTTGTAGAGATGCTACCACTTAATAAAAATAAATGAACATTTTGAGGGAGACTTGAGATCAAATGCTGAGTGAACATTAGTGGCTATTGCTGTTAGCTGAAAGCCAATATTAAGCTGTCAATTGAAGCTTTAAAGTACCATTATTTAAAGATTTTTTTTTTTTTTTGCTGTCATTTTTCGTGTCCCGGACAGGCATCATGAATGTAGATGGATGTGTCAGCAAAACCGGTGTAAAAAGACCAAGCAAATCACACAACAGCAGCGTTCGTGCACAACTGAAAACTTGGGTCATAGGACTCCCATCTAGCAATAGGAGCACGCAACAAGCTGATTTCTACGTTAAGGACACTTTAATAAGGTCAATTAATAATTCAAGACGACTCTAGTCTCCTCTCTCAGAGGTCTTTGTAGAGATGCTACCACTTAATAAAAATAAATGAGATGTGATGTCTGACTTCGTTTAGAGGAATCCTAGCCAACGAATACGTACACTGATCACGAACAAAATAATGCACGTTTTGTAGATCAAACTGATGTGTACAATATGAAAATAATAGACCATTTCGAAACATGCAAGAACGATTGACAAGGCCAGATTAAAATCTCTTCACTTGTCGTCGATGCTAATCTAAAATCTCATTCAAGTACCTACGTGGATATAGGTACCCACCGTACCTAAAAGGTGTAGACAAATTGCACTTCTATTGCAAATCAGAAAGAAACAATCCGTATCCATTATATCTAGAACATATACAGTTAAATTAGATTCACGTGTAAAATGATTATTAGTCTCACCTTCAGTTGATCTGAAGGAAATTCTCATCACGAATCATCGATGTATTGTAGTTTTAAAGGTGTATCACCAAAAGCAGAACTAGCATAAGCGAGGTGAAGTGGTGTCTCCACTAATCTCTCATCAAAGGTCTTGAATCAAGTTCCCTATAGCATCTGGTTTCTGAATCGCCACCAATAAGATACGTATTGCCATGATTAGATTGCCAACATCTGGAACAGATCGGCACCCTAATCTGAAACAGATCAAAGTTTTCAAAGCTGAGTGATTGTATTTTTGGGGTTCTGACTTAAAATATCATGATTGATGACTAAATTTAGAACCTATTCTACTTCCAATAGGTAAGGTAGGTACATATTGTGTGAGACACATGTTAATAATATAGCCATCACATGTGACATCAATTTAGCCTAAGTGCATCCAATGCTCCAATTATCCACTTCATAAATTGCAGCAGGTTTCAAATCAAAACCGTAGTCCATGAGTTTCCTTATCGACTTGCGAAAAGATTGGCAAGATGACAAGGTAATTCTAGAACACTAAAAGAAAATTAGTTTAATGATTTTATTATTATTATATTTTTCAAATGAAGTGCGTCTTTTATAATATCGTAAGATGTTGTATTATTTGATATATGATTCTAGATTTTAGTGGATGTGACGAAAATACCAAATTTTCGCGAGCGACAAGTCACTTTCCTCGTTCTCCGAATTTTGGTATTTTTGGCACATCCACTTTAAAATGCGCATGTCTTTTCTCCGTTCTCGTCTTTTACTAATAACCTCACTCCCATGATATGATTTCAACAAACCCACCGTTTAGAAAATAGCCTAGGGACATGGGCCCCTCGCAAGTCGATTTCTCGCCCTTTGAGACTGCAAAGGTTGAATACCGCTTTTATACGTCATTCCTAGTCAATAAAGAATCCTTATCAAGTATACGAGTAATTCAAATAGATAAAACATAGGTAATGAACGTTATTTGATTTGAACGTTTACTTTATTACAAGTGCCTACCCACCCAACTAGGTCGTTCCTTTTGTTCTATGATGCAATCAATCAATTGATTGATACGTTGAGTTCTATAGGCTTCACAAAGAGCAACTCAGTACGAATTGGCTTTTTACTTATAACTCAAAGTATGTACGTGTACATTATTAGCAAGTTACTTTTTTGTGTGCCCAACTTTCCTGTAAAAGAGGATTTGGATTCCAAATCACACTAGTTGCGTTTACAAGCCATTTAAATGCCACTGAATTTCACAATTATTGCGGACATTGCAGTAAAATAATACTAATAGGACCTTTGAAATACGGAAATGCAAGAAGATACAAAAACTCCTGTCTGCTTTTAAACTTTGAGATTCTTTCTCTGAACAGACAACAGACTGTCAGAGAAGCAAAACAGCGCCATTGTTTTAAAGTTGGTAGTGTGGCACCTACTAGTACTTTCAAATGACCTCTACTGACTCAGAGTACTCAGACTACGGTAATTCGGTAACGGTATACAAAGTATAGGGTCTTGGAGTTGTACGATTTTGTGCAGCATTATGTACAGATATAATAACTATGTGGGGCAACTTGATTGACTTAAGACAGGTCTTAACTTTGAGTAGTGTTGGCATATCGGTGCAAACCGTGAAATAATGTAATCAAATAAGATTAGAGCTCCAAATTAATATAGCTATTAGACATGATAAGTAGGTGAAACAATATTTTTCAAATGTTGGGTCTTTCCTCTAGATGTCTTTAAGGTTCTCAAGTCAGTCAATCCTGCTCACCTTTGAAGGGTTAATCTGTCAGTATTGTCGACTTCACATCATAAACCAGACAGATTCTATTATAATTTTATAAGTTGCTTTCGCCTTGGAACTCAGAAATGTCCCCAGGCAACCTCAGGCTGATTGAATAATAAGATCAATAGAATAATAATAAACCAAACTACAATAATACCCGTTATACTATAGCCCAAGTTACTTTCTAGAACAGGGGTTTCCAACTTCCATGTGTATGCGGGCCACATGCTACATTGGGAGGTACTTTGCGGGCCACATATGTACATAGGGGAGCACCGTCCCCCCCCCAACTTTTTAGAATTTAGAAAAACAGTCCGATCGAATTTTGAGCGCCGCAGGCGAAATTTTTCAAAAAGTATTCTTCTAATTGTAGCTGAACACTAAAGGGGGTCAGTTTCCATGACTCGATGATAACTACACTGGTCTTGCACGCGTCGGCTAGGTTCAATGCCCAGCGGAGTCAGACCCTTTTTCGAATGCAAACTGTTCTAATTTCATGACTTGTTTAAGGGACCCACTCAGCCTCTCAAGAACAACCTAGTATTGACTATGACTAGCCATTTAGATAAATGCGCATGGCAAAATTGACCCGGAATGAAATCAAGGAGGTTCAGAAGTAGTGGAGGGAAAACAAGTTTCAAACGTGTCACAGATCACACAACCATGAGATTAGAAATCCCTGACGCGGGAAAATTTTCAACATGAGGGATTTTTTTTTAGATTTTTAAAATTCGAATATGTTTGCCCAAGTAGGTACTAAACCATTTTTTAACCTTTTTTTTACATTTACCTATGTAGGTACCTATGTAAGTTTGTACAAATCCCAAAAAGCTTCGCGGGCCACGAAAATGGTCTGGCGGGCCGCTAGTTGGAAACCCCTGTTCTAGAATGAACCAAGATCAGTTGATTTTTTTTTTCTTTTGTCTGTATGAAAACAGAACGTAATTTATTCCACTCTTACGCTGCCATATGCATCAAGGTTTGAAATACAAATTTAATAGTACCTAACCGTTGGCTAAAAATCTGTCGACTGAATTTAGCTGGCCAATAAATTTCTTTTATTCTGACGTCTGGGTTGAGCTGTGACTAGAGTAGACCATACGTTGAGACAGTACAAATTTGTAAACAATTTAGGTAGGTATACCTACTGTACAATTTTAAATTTATGATGTTACATTGGAGATTTATTGAGCTTTTGTATCCTCAGACAGCTAGGCGGGATTTAGGATCGTACCTAACCGTTGTAAAGTTCGGAACACTTGAAAATGCATTGGGAAGGTGGTACCTAAACGGTATAGGTACATAATGGATAGGTTGTGCTAAATTTCAAAATCCATAATCAATTTTTTAGGGCGATAAAACCAGTAATTATCACTGGTCCATTACTGAATTTACATCAATAGGATCGCTTTAGTTTTGATAAACACGTTCTAGTTACTGTAGTTAGTTGATAACCTTTGCCAATACAGCCCAGTAGGTCATGTCATGCAACATACTATCAAGAGATTAATACTAATTACCCACGTAATCTATCTGAGACGAGGAGAAATTCTTTGTTCCCATTTTAACTATACTTTCCTAGTGCGCTTTTCTCTCAGAGAATACTCTCTCTTGCAAAAAAATTGGGGTCTTTAGAACTTTATCAAAATCCATTTCCACGTAAAAATGGAAAATTAAATGAAGAATTTTCTTTGAGAACATTACCTCTGAGTTGGATACCACATGTTTTGAGTTGTTTTAAAAATTGGCAGAATAGGCTCTCCTAGTAAAGGGTTCAAACAGCCATCTGCCCTGAGAGAAGAGGAGAGCTTTGTTATACCGCCAAGAACCAAGATTAGGCTGACATGACAGTTGAAACAGGCGAATTAGCCTTGTTCAGACTGCTGATGCTGTGGTGTTCGAGTAGGATAAATTAAGGTATTCCATTATTGCAATAACAGCTGAACGCATAGTTCCCAAGGAATAGGGTGTGAAATGTCAGCTAATTTGTTTTCAGTCAAAAAAAAAAAAAAAATGGTGTGCACTCGTGTAGCGCATTAGAATATGTATGATTTCAATGTGACTGATTTCTCTAATTATCTCACGACCGTAATTGCTTGATTGAATCATAACGTAACCAGAGTTTTATGATTGTTCATCCAATAAAATTTGCCCCTGCAGGTGTAATAAAGTAGGCTCTCCATCTGGTAAGTCCGAGGGCGCGGGTTCGATCCCGGCCGACACAGGAATTTACCTTCATTTTTTGGTATTCGTAGAAGCTTAACCCACCCTTTAGGGCTGTTTTGCCCCTACACCTAAGCGTCGGAGTGGGATTCTAAGATTCTTGTGTATGGAGTTGAGCAATTATAACGATATAAGAATAACTTCAGGGAGTAAGTGAGATATTACAAAATGGCTCAGATTTTTAGCCTATAACCTTTGTAAAGATAGCTACAATTCTCCTAGCGTTCCCACTAAACTTGTAGCTGTGTCCACACATAGTCGACGCCGCGCCGTCGATCGATGTCGACTGAAACCGTACACTGCCTTGACAACATAGATTCACCTCGTCGATCGACGGCGTCGACTAAGTGTGGACATAGCAAGAAAATTGAGGATAATCCCATGGCTAACACTGTGCTACTGCAATGCCTCATGTATTTTCTAAGAAACAAAAGAGAAGTAATCGGTCGTATCAATATTTCAGACGAGGAAGTGGCTCGGATTTTCTTTCAGCCTTGGATTTTTCACGCACGAAGATAGACATGAATGGTTTTTCGTGAGACAAAAAACTAGGTATACGTATACAGGTAGTAGGTATAGTGAGTGCATAGTTCCGGTGATGTAGAATTAAGGAGAAAAAGAAAGGGAAGAAATCTTAGTAGGTAACAAGATCTACAAAAGGAGGTAGACACCACGTTTTTCCTAGGTGGCTCAGAGCGTAGATACTCGAAAACTAAGTGACCTTTTCTGTGGGTTTAAAAATAAAGCCGTATTTTATTATGTGACTTTTTTTAAAGTCAACTTGGCTGAACCAATGAGATTCAGCTTTGGACGTAAACACTTGCTTTACAAAGCGGAATCTCACAATCTCATTGGTTCAGCCATGTTTGACTACAAAAAAAGTCACAAAATAAAATCTCGTATATTTACCGTTCATATAGTAAATTTTTCACCTTGATGCACTATCTCAAGATCCAGAAATGCAGTGAGTTCTCACGTGTATATTATGTTTTATTTGGTGTCAGTTTACCTGCTTCTTATGTAGCACAATATGAAAACAAAGTTTTCAGAGTAAACAATCGGGTAACAAGGAAACTGAGTTGATTCAAGGAAAAACAAAATTAGATTCCGGACTTTCAAAGTATCCATTCACGCATTGTGAATTTTAGAACTTGTATGAGTGATCTTGTATGTACCTATTATTTTTAAGTACCTAGATACAAAGAAGCCTAGTGAATAATAAATTTTATTGGTAATCATGAATCAATATTCGTCCATGGTCAATAAAATCAAGAACGAAGTACCATTATTTGAATCACCTTAACTTTGCAGAGTTCTCAAATGGACGGAATATGAAGTCTTTCAAGGGCTTTACTTTAGTTTACCTACGTTCATTTTAACCTATTTCTCTCACCTCTAGCAATAATAATACTTGCAGATTCTTCAAAACGTAAATGCAAAGAGGAAGAAACTATTCCTTGGGGTATTGTGTACACATACGTACATAGTTTTAATAGGGGGTCAATTTTTAAACAATTCATACTTAATGAAAATCTATGATTTTGGTGAGTGGCCACAACCACTCAAAAAATGATTTTATAGCCCTATGATCCTCAGTGTATGGCATTTTGCATACACTAGGTCTATCTTGCCCCTTTCAAAAAATTACCTGATCAATCTTTTTGAGGGATTCAACGAGCTTCTATGGACATTTCTCTATTATTAGATAATATATCGATTATAAAATTAGTATTATTTTATTGCTAATGAACGTCGTATTTGATATTTACCAGTACTTGTGATGGGTTACACCCAAGCTATCAAATTACCGATTAAATTAAATACATTTTAATTGACTTTATCGGGTTCATTGATCATTGTTTAGTGGAGGGGTGAAAAGAAAACAACGGGCCTGAAAATTCAGGGACCAATATTTCAGTAGGTACCTACTCAGACCAAAATATACGAGCATACACGGTTGGGCTACTCCTTTGGAAAGTTTTTCGTGTTTTCCGAAAGTTTTCCGTGAGTGAAACTAAAGTTCAAATTGACAAGTACAAACCCCAAGGTTTTGAAAAAGCGATACAACACCGTAGGTACAATAATTTACTGAGTACCTTCTTGCGTTCGGGATTTAATCCCAATTCCTCCTCGAGAATACGGGATTTAATCCCAATTCCTCATCGAGAATACGGGATTTAATCCCAATTCCTCCTTGAAAACGCGGGATTTAATCCCAATTCCTCATATATCATAAATTTTCCTTTCGAATACGCCACTAATTCCTGCCACTTGACATCTCGAATCGCACTTCATGTTTACACTAGATAGTGCCATAGCTGAAGCCTTAGTACTATTTACTCAGTTCGTCAAAAAAGATAAAGAAGGAAGCAACTGTCTTTATGTTTTCCTATTAGGCTCGTGTCAAATTTTGCTCCCATCTCCTTGATGCTATGCATATCTCACTACATCTGTCGTCTCGCTGTAGTACATACCTACCTATACTTTGACTGTTTGTTTAGAACATTCTAGATTCTAGAAATAGTCAAGTGTTTTTTGCGTGTCTCAATGTAGCTTCGAGACAAAGTTAGGTATAGGGGGATTGGGAGAATCACTAATTTTTTCTTTGTTCGTGAGGTGTGAGGCTTGACAGTGCATTCCGAAAATGAAATGTTAAGTCTCAGACCGGATCGAACCCACGTCCTTTCATCTCTAGACGGGCATGGTGAACTTTTGACTTGACCAGAGTTCGAATGAAGCACTTGTATCTTACAATTGAGAGTTAAACCATTTTACTGAGTACTCAGCGAGCAGAAGCATAAACATCTCCTGGTATGCGGCCAAATGGAGAGGACATGCACTCACGCAGATCTCCCTGTGGCAAATGAGAGGGCAATGACTACGTCTCAAACTTCTGGGGAGGAAAGATTTGATGAGAAAGAAGGGGACACGGAAAATAGAGTTCGAATGAAGCACTTGTATCTTACAATTGAGAGTTAAACCATTTTACTGAGTACTCAGCGAGCAGACGCATGAACATCTCCTCGTATGCGGCCAAATGGAGAGGACATGCACTCACGCAGATCTCCTTGTGGCAAATGAGAGGGCAATGACTACGTCTCAAACTTCTGGGGAGGAAAGATTTGATGAGAAAGAAGGGGACACGGAAAATTAAAAAACTGAGCACGCCACCAAGTGCAGATATTCAAACATAAGTGACAACTGCATGGGTTGTGCCATCAATAACGTGATATTCTTCAAATAATGTCGCTTGATCTTACAAAGCTCCAGCTGATTGCCACGCCCAAATTAGTTTTGATGTTGCAAGAGCTATTGTGGAAGTGTACACAATATATTTGGACCTAATTAACAGCGCCTCTCTAATCAACAATCAGTCGAGTTCTAATCAAATTGATTGATGTAGATTTTTACAACATTGTAGTTCTGATTAATCTAAGAATTGCTGTTGATTTTAGCCATCTCATGGAGTAACCGTACCTTGCCAAGGAAAATCAAGGATTTTCCTCCTGTTTTCAACAGTTTATTAATTCTGTAACCAAGTGGATATTCTTCAAATAATGTCGCTTGATCTTACAAAGCTCCAGCTGATTACCACGCCCAAATTAGTTTTGATGTTGCAAGAGCTATTGTGGAAGTGTACACAATATTAATCATTTGGACCTAATTAACAGCGCCTCTAATCGACAATTAGTCGGGTTCTAATGAAATTGATTGATGTAGATTTTTACAACATTGTAGTTCTGATTAATCTAAGAATTGCTTTTGATTTTAGCCATCTCATGGAGTAACCGTACCTTGCCAAGGAAAATCAAGGATTTTCCTCCTGTTTTCAACAGTTTATTAATTCTGTTTCATAAATTAACCCTAAGAAATGATGGTCTATTCTAGAAATATTGGACTGGTTCTTTTCGGTTATCACTGTTATCAGTTATCATCTATTGGGCTTGGGGCTTCAAAATGTTAAATTTCTTTTCGTGTCGTGGCAATTCAGGCAATGTCGTTGTTGGGTTTTGATGCTGTATTTGATAAACTCTAATTATTCTCTTACTTTTTGCTTCTTACTTCCAGATATGGGTAAAGCTTGCATCATGCTCAACTTAAAACTCAGATCATGTGTCAGCTGAAGAAAAAAAAAGAGAGAAGAACCATGATTTATTACCTGTCAGCCTCTGAGACAGTTGCTGATAATATCTGCAGATCTTAGAACAAAAACAATAATAAGTTCCAAGGTAGGTACAAAAAAATATCGAATAATGAAAGGTATCTAAGGTCTTACATAGAACTAGGCAACTAGGTACTTTTATTTTACCTACGGACTACTGAAAAATAAATAAATAAATCAATACTTTCCTATAGCTATAGGGTATAACTATAACCTACAGGACTAAGCTCAGTAAAATTGCCTAGTAGATAAAATTATCCTGAAATGAATCAAATGAATGGCTCAATTTTTAGTAATTTTCTGATGGCAGGATGGCACACATAGAACAGTTATCCCTATTTAGTGGGGTTGACGTCCTCTATAATAATTGGAACCCTGGATAACGGAATATAGATAATTATGAAATACGGATTTACTGAAATGGATTAGGTATTATTGGACTATCGATTAGTACAATATGATTACGAGGTACGTACGTACTTATAAATGCGTAAATCATTTTTTAATCTCTCTGTATGGAGTTACGTAGATACAGTGAATGCGTGGCTCTAGATTTTTGTACAATAAACAGGCAAACAGAAAACAAAAATTGCTGAAGAACTTCCCTTCATTTGGTCAGTAGGTACTACCTATAACATTGTAGGACAAAACCTGCCAACAGTTTTCACCTATTTCTTCTTGAAATCCTGGAATATATAAATAAAATAATAAGAATAAAAAATTAAATAATCCTTTTGTACCTTCAATATTGGAACTTGAAAGTGGAAAAGAAACTTGTAGAAAAAGAGTGCCTGAAAATTGATGCAACAAGCATTGTTCATATGGCTTCAAGTTTCGGCCCAACAATTTTGAAATTACATTACATATTTGATTTTGATTTTCTGGAATTTCTGGAGTTTTCTGGTAACTTTGAGAGATGATTTTTGATTATTTTCTAAGCACCTATCAATGTTCTTTATATTACTTTTGTAAGGTCTGATCACAAGGCACCATATGAGCATATTCACATTTAGTATTTACTATACATTAACCGTCCAAAGGGCAATGCAGAAACATTCAACAGGTACTATTCGTAGTAAAATGATTATCATTTAATCAGCAATCAGAAATTATTCTAATAACAGATTTAAAACTAGGTTCACAAAGTAGATAGGTATTGTGTTCCCATTCTCAAATATCAAATCATCCAAACCAATATTCGGTGTCATAAATAACAAACAAGCACTCGCCGTCCAAAGGGCAATGCAGAAACATTCAACAGGTACTATTCGTAGTAACATGATTATCATTTAATCAGCAATCAGAAATTATTCTAATAACAGATTTAAAACTAGGTCCACAAAGTAGATAGGTATTGTGTTCCCATTCTCAAATATCAAATCATCCAAACCAATATTCGGTGTCATAAATAACAAACAAGCACTCAATTATAATAGCCAATGATTTAGGTGTGAACAAATTAGTGCTGACATTAATGACAATATTTACGACAATTCTTTATACCTACCGGTATCCAATGTACGTTTTATTAGGGTTTCTGTCACATGTAAAACCTGGGTGGTAGTTATTGGTACGTCCAATTTGGCAGGCAAGTATGTACGTAGAATTTTATTTTGTTGGTCAGCTTTTTCTACTTTCTTAGGTATAATATGAATTTCAAGCTATGTCCACACATAGTCGATCGACGAGGTGAATCTATGTTGTCGGTGTAGTGTGGACGGTTTCAGTAGACATCGATCGAGGCGACGGGCCTGCCGTCAACTATGTGTGGACACAGCTTAAGGATGCTTTCTTGTGACAAACCATTTTACTTCCATCATAGCTACTCAAGTAGCTGAGCTTCACTTGACATTCCTTCCCATGCGGCGTACTGCCGAGCTCTCTACTAGCATCTAAGCAACCTTCATAAATAAAATTGTAAAAATTACAGTTTTTTTATTATTGTTCAAGTGCCCTTGTAAGGCAACAGCCATTGTGATCAGGTAACTAATGTGAGGCAGTCATTAGAAATAAAATTTACAATTTTCAGCTCCGGGCAAATAACCTTAACTTTATCTCCGACATGGGATAATGAGTACGTGTATGCGGTTTTCGATGTGTTTGTCTTAAATCTTTCTATCCTTGCTAAATGGTAATTTTTAGCTTCCAATAAAACTCCACTCGTATGCTGGACCACAAATCATGTTGACCAAGTGCTGTTTATCTCCAAGTCTAAACAAAGGTAGATATTATGTTGTTAGTTATTATATTCCAATGATTTATTAGTTATCATTGAAACTAAAGTGGAAAAATGTAGCATTACTAAGGCGGCCGATGCTTTTAGTAGATACGAAACCAATATCGAAGTTGCCAAAACATATTCCATGAAATGAGCATTTGCCGGTGCCGATGACGTCAAAAATATTAACACAGACAACACAGAGAAATTAGATCCAAGTGAGGTGACGCTAATATAATTATCTGTTTTTATGATTCAGTTATACCACTGAGACGGTAAGGTATCTTGCAGGTTATTGTATCTAGGTACGTCTTCTATTTACTTCATTCTTTAAAAAAAAAAAAAAAAAAAAAAAAAATTTTGGTCCCAATGAGGGAGAAATTAGATCCAAGTGAGGTGACGCTAATATAATTATCTGTTTTTATGACTCAGTTATACCACTGAGACGTTAAGGTATCTTGCAGGTTATTGTATCTAGGTACGTCTTCTATTTACTTCATTCTTAAAAAAAAAGAAAAAAAAATGTTGGTAGTCTAATGATGATTGAGAACAAGCAATAACACAAGGTCAAAGCAGTTTTCCGATTCGTTCAAGAGAGAATCAGACGGAATTCTGAACCTTTTTTTACTTCAGTGAGATTATTTGCAGAACAGATGGATATTATTATTACCATTAACACTGTTTGCACAATTAATATACTCGTAGCTAGTAAAAATACCGGAAATACAAAGGGCGGAATCTCGTGCAAGCTCTGCCAGTCTGCTCGAGTCAAGAGATTGACAGGTAGTTGTGTTTGTTAATTTACTTTTTCTTTGTTTTTCTTGAGCATATCTCATAATATGGGTAATTGGTTTTTTGCACATAGATGGCTAGTGCGAAGTTTAACAACTTTTTAGAATTTAGAAAAACAGTCCGATCGAATTTTGAGCGCCGCAGGCGAAATTTTTCAAAAAGTATTCTTCTAATTGTTCGGGATTTAATCCCAATTCCTCCTCGAGAATACGGATTTAATCCCAATTCCTCATCGAGAATACGGGATTTAATCCCAATTCCTCCTTGAAAACGCGGGATTTAATCCCAATTCCTCATATATCGTAAATTTTCCTTTCGAATACGCCACTAATTCCCGCCACTTGACATCTCGAATCGCACTTCATGTTTACACTAGATAGTGCCATAGCTGAAGCCTTAGTACTATTTACTCAGTTCGTCAAAAAGTCACCGTCCTAATCTGAAGAGATATCACAAAATTTCTAATCCGTTCTCCGAAAGCTACGAGGTGCAGGGTTGGTCAAACTGAGCCGCTAGAAGGGATTGGGGCATTTGGGACTGAAGACGCAAAAAACTAGGACTGCAGTTTGAAGGGAAAGAATTTCACCTTGACTTTCTAAGGTACTTCTTTTACAGGCGGACATCTTTGGATAAGAACTTGATCTTATTTTCACATTTCTGTTTTAGAGGGTTTTTATTAACGGATAACATTTGGATTGATTTCAGGAATTGCTAAAAGGTGTTGTTACGAAAAGCAAAGGAACTGTCCTGTGAGAGCATGCAGAAAAGCCATTTGCTGACAACATTGAAGATTCCTGGTTCCAACCTGTAAGATCGAGATCTAATTATGTACCTCAAAAATAAACAAGACTAGCTCAAAATAACAAAGTCAGCTTCATTATTCCATGATGTACCTACATGGAACGCGGCACAACACAAGATAAGATAAAGTCGTCCAGATTAAGCTCTTCAGAATATCTTCTACAATTGTCGAAATGTGTAAAGGAATGAAGGCCAATCCATGACTGTTCCACAATACCTAGGAGATACAATATTCTGTCGTATCGCAGCACAAGCCAAGGTAAAATTTTACTTTAAAGCTTCCACAGTGGCGGTAGCAGTTGATCTCTGTGTTTTGATCTCTAATGCAGGTATCACTGAAAATCTGTAGGTTTGAATTATCGTACGCTTGGATTATCTCTAGAATGTAGAATCTTATCACCTGGCTACAGATACTTACGGAAACACTCATGATGAAATATTTTACACGTCAAAGAATGTGGATCCGAGATTGACGAAGGTGTGTTGTGATAAGCTTTACAAAACACTTCTAAACCTTTGTACACACATAGTCGATGGCCGTCGATCGACGAGGTGAATCTATGTTGTCGAGGCAGTGTGGACGGTTTCAGTCGACATCGATCGACGGTTGATCAATGTCGATTGACCGCCGTCGACTATGTGTGGACACAGCTTAACATTTCGTTTTTTTTTTTTTTTTTTTTTGGAGGCCAAACGATAAGTAGACTGCAATCAGCGTCTTTAATCATTTTATTAAATGCTCTAGTTCTCGAGCGGTCACAAAAGTAAAGCAACGTCAAATGTCTTACACTGAGTTGCACGTTGTGTTGCACAAAACGATTAATGTTCTGTGCGGTATTCCCATGTAACGTGCGGTATTTCCATGTAACTTGCAGTATTCTTGAGGTTTTCCGTACGTTGGGAAGGTTTCTCCGTACAGTTGGCGTGCATGTGCATCTTCCCCTCAACTAGGAATACATGGTGGGGCGCGCGCAGTGAGAGGAGAGATCTGTGTACGAGTTACGAGCACACTAGTTCAGTGTTTGTGCTTGAGGGTGTGTGATCGGTGTAACCATGCTGAAGTTACTCGGAGGTTTGAAAGAATATCTGAAGTGGCAAGAAATTACCACGGATAGTACGATATTTCGACTGCATAATCTTTTTACTACCGCGCTTTTGTTAACGTGTTCTCTAATTATCACTGCCACTCAGTACGTAGGCAGCCCGATACAATGTATTGTGAACGGTCTCCCTGCTCATCCTATCAATACTTACTGCTGGATTATGTCCACCTTTACCATGCCAGATGCTTTCCAAAGACAGGTCGGAGTGGAAGTGGCCCATCCTGGAGTTGCTAATGACTTTGGTGATGAGGATGCCAAGAAGTACTACTCATACTATCAGTGGGTATGCTTCGTCCTGTTCTTCCAAGGGATTATGTGTTACACACCCAAATGGATTTGGGATAACTTTGAAGGTGGCCTTATGAAAACCCTAGTGATGGGACTCCGTATTGGGATTTGTGCCGAAGAAGAGAAATGTAACAAGAAGAAGGCTATCATTGACTATCTACTCAAACATATCAAGGTAAGAAACAAATTCCATTACGCTTTTTTCCAACCTTTGGTTTGCTAAAGGTAACTTTCTAAATCAGACCCTCATTCACAATTTATTGGATTTTTGATTGAACACCAAATTCTATTACGCTTTTTTCCAACCTTTGGTTTGCTAAAGGTAACTTTCTAAATCAGACCCTCATTCACAATTTATTGGATTTTTGATTGAACAACGACGTACCTATAACGTCCGTTTTAACAAAAATATCAAAAGAACATTATTTTAAGTGAATCTTTGAATCTATTCACTTTCTAGGAGTACAGCTGGATTCCCTTTCTTTTTATTTGCTTTACAATAACTTGGTAGAACAAAACTTGTAACAGCATTAGTAATATCTAAAGCTTTTGTATAAAACTTTCTTTTAGATTTATTATCGAATTCATTTCACCATCCATAAATTTAGAAGAAAGAAACTTTGCAGTTTTAAAATTTGACGAAAACATCACAAAGTTTACAATGAAACTCCTGCAGTTTTAGTCAAGAACTGATCGATTACTTTTCTATGGCATTCTAAGCGTTAGGAAATAAACCATAACTTGACGTCAACTTTGAAGAAATTACATGTGATGACTTCATGTCATCAAGTCACTTACATAATGAATTCGATCTTTAGAACAAAGGTCAATAATTCAATAAATCAAAAAATAATAAAAATCGAAATCCAAATGGATTTTCCCGCGCACCAGATTTTCCCGCCTTGAATTCAAATCCCTGATGACGCAATTTTCAGCGTATGTAACCGAATAGTGACGTCATGGTTACAATTATTTACTGTGCCTAGTTACTGCTGCGATATTTTCTTGGCAATTCTGGAAAATTGAAACCAATGCCATACAAGATCAAAATATTTGCGGTTACCCAGTGTTTTTTTTTTTTTTTTTTTTTTTTTTTTTTTTTTTTCCCCTTTTTTTTTTTTTTTTTTTTTTTTTTTTTTTTTTTTTACTTTCCTTGTCCTATAGGCAGGAAAGCAATGTATTAATTTTTTTAGTTACCTGGGAAATTAAAAATGTGATGTATTAATTTTCATTTTTATTATAGTCACCTGGGAAATTAAAAAAGATTCTAATTTGGATCCTTTACTAACCTCATTGTCTTTTTTCCCTCTCTCGTGACGCCCCTGAACATCATGTGTCAGTAATTTCAAGTATCAATTTTACTACCGCACGAGTTCCACTCAACACGAAATGTTATTAGCACTGGATGCATTGCTCTTAAGCAAACAGGCGCTGATGTTCCTTGTTTCTCATATTGACAAATTGATTGATTCTTCCTTCGATGTTATACAACGTAATACGAAATGTTTGAAGACCGAATCAAGTTTTTACATCCAATCTGTAGTGATCAATAAGTCTGCCTACTTTCTCACATACTGTAACGAGATGAATTGATCTCATTATCTATTTACTTTCATGTGTCTGCCATAAATGTGATAGAAACTTGTCGTGATCTACGCACTTACATATTCTAAGCTAGTGCACAACTTTGCTCATATACCTACCTGTCTAATGGCATTAGACCGTGTTCACTTGACAAGAGTTCTATGCAACTAGCAACCTATCACTCGAATCTCGATCCCTGTAGTACCTGCCAGTATAGATATAAACGAATGTAATGAATTCGACCCAGTTTGTTCATCAAATTCTTCTAAAACATCAGATGAGCTGAGTGACTTATAAAAATTGTTTCCATGGCTGGACGCACTTAGTAGACACTTTAGAAACCCTTCAAAGATGATTCATTTATTAATGTAATTAATTAGTTCACTAGAAACCATCAGTGTATGTGCTTGTTAGAGAAACAGCCTGTTAGTCACCTAATCCCGTTTATCAGGAATGGCGCAAGCTTTAATCATCGCAGTGCCCATGATAAGGTTTTTCTTACACATCAAAAGTGAAATCTGAATGTTAATGTAAGAAAAAATTTAGTGTTTATCACGAATGCTTGTCACAAATATTGTTTCCAAAATAATATACGTACACCTCGCTAAATTATAGGTATGATTTGTCTTGGACTCTCGACACCAGCGGGCCCCCAGATCCGAAGCCAACCCCTACACCATTGAGGTGGGATAAATCTGGATGCAATCGACCATTTAAAATAAACTTTTTGAAAAAGAAGTCCTTTATTCATATGTATTTCAATTAAGAGTGGATTGATTAAAGATTAAGTTCAGCATAAATGTCCATTTGTATCTCTGATCCTCTGAGCACAAAAAGTGACGGTGAATAAGATGTTGGGATAGAAGGATCTGATTACATTCGTACAATACACACATCACATATTAGTCGATTTTACCAAGACAAGCCTGAGAGTTTCGCAATCTTGTCACATTAGAGGACTTGAAAAGATTTTTTTATAAATATCCCCACAACATAGCTCATAATTTCACATGTGCAGACATCATGCCTACTTCACATGTTGTTTTGAACAATTGTGATTATAATAAGAAAGAAGAGATTCTGCGTAGGTCTGAAATTCGTGAATTGTGCTGAATTTTGTTGTTATGGTACTCAACTGTTTTATTTGGAAAGAATAGGTTCCTGAGAGCCTTTTCTATGAAGGTTCTCTTGGTAACATCTACTTTATTTTCGATCATCACCGTCTTATGTAACCTTAACCTTGTAGGATAAACAAATTTTCTAGAATCAGAGAGATTGGAATGATGCCTATGGTTGAATTTTTAGATCTTTTCTGAGTCTAGTGCTAAATTGTAAACGGGAGGATTCATTTTCTCAGCTCACGAAATATTCCAATTCTGATGGTCTAACCTCTAAATCACAAATTTCAATCTAGTTTTCAACCTGTTTACTTATCAGAGAACCCTTAAATTTGGTTTCCAATATAGAGAAGTTGCCGCCCATAAACGTAAGGACATAGAATGGGAATCTGGTACTCAACCGTTATTTGATTTGCAAATATGTTCTTGAAAGCCTTTTCCATGAAGGTTCTCTTGGTGATACTTTAAGGACAAACTTGTCTGACGTCCTCTTTGATCCGGAAATCAAGGGTCCTATATACCGGATTTCAATAATCACCATTTTATGTAACAGTAACCTCATGGGATAAACAAATGTTCTTACATCAGAGAGATTGGAATGTTGCCTATGGTTGAATTTTTAGATCTTTAATTGTAGTCATCTCTGTAACCAATTAACTTCCTGTCTGATTTGGAACCTAACATGTTACACTGATTGACTCACGGAACGTGATTGTTTGTACTTTTAGATATACAAACATACTACTTTTATACATACAAGCATTGTAAACTAAATTCAAAGTTAGAGTTAAAATCTGGAGAGTACTGATTTTCAACTGGCCTTGGTCAGTTTTTAATGATTTAGATTGGTTTGCTGCAGAAGGATTTCTCGTCATTTCCTACAGACTAAAAGGATTAGATGGTTAATGACTAAGCGAAGTGAGCTCAGCTTTTCGAATTTCAAGGCTTTATTTTAGGTGGCAGGGTTCTCTTCCACCCACCACTATTTTTTCTTTTGTGGAAAAGGTTGAGTAATTCTTTCTTGTGTCTCAACTGTCAGACTACCTTTTTCGGAGACCGTATATCTTGGACTGATATTCTGCATTCTATTGTGCTCCAACTGAACCGGTACTTTGCACTTTTGCATCCGTGACCCAGTCACCTGAGAGTTGAAGTACTTAATGGTAAATAAAGAATAAAATACTGGAGTGTGGCGATGGCGTAGCCTATTAGCAATTAATATCGTACAGCTTATGACGCACGACTTTTGTTTTACTATCCACAAAAGCCACAACTTACCTACGTCCTAATAAAGCTTAGTGCCTCGCGCATTTGAAACGCGCCTTTTAAGATTTTTTCTCATTACGTTTATATCTTTTCTAGGACAACCCAGAACGGACTGAAAAATATTTTTAGCTTGAGTCTGATATTTACTGGTGGCCTCGAACCACGTACTCCAGATTGTGAGACCACTTCTCATCTCCTGATTTAGCTCGAAATCTCGTGCAAGATTGATTTAGCTGCCAGATATTTGAAACGAGATAACAGTATATTCTCGGTATTGAACCATCTGGTCCAGTTTTGTTCAAGAACTCGTATGGCGATTTACATTCTTGTCGAGATTTACAACTTTTAACACACCTGGTTGTGGGCATATCCAATTTATTCCGCTTGTGTTAGTAATTGTTATAAATTTCCTAGAATGTCATTATCCACCAGATTTCATCATAATTTTTCGCTGAAAATACATTGGCTTTATTTATCAAAACTTCATCAGTACGTATGGGGTTTCCCCAGTTCATATAAAAAATTGTATCTCAGTACCTACTAGTTAATTAGAAGAGGTAATTCCGTTTGAGACACTAATGAACTGGTCAACATTGAAAACTAAAACAAATTGGAAGAAAGGATACTTTTGTATAGGAAATCTTTCATTTAAACTAGGAGAAATTTGCCTCTGTCACCAGGCCCAATATATTTACAATTAAAAAAAAAAAATAATAAATGATTAGACAGACAATAATAATATTGCAATGCTATTATATTCCTCGCGTTTTTCACATACAATATTATGTTCTTGGCGCCTGTGGTTTAGGCCACGTTTGACTGCAGTCCGTATATGAATAAATCCAACCTTATTCGAGACTACCTGAAGACTGAAGGGACAGTCCTAAAGAAGTCATTGATAACTGCCGCTGATGTCCTTTGAGGGAATTATATCTTGCTCCATTGCTAATGACCCTAATGTTTGATGAATCCCTTCTTTACTTTCTTTATTACTTTTTTGTCAATGCCATTCGTACTCCTCAATAGTGCCCTAACTGACATCACTTGCTTTCTCACAATGTCGAGGAGTTTTGTTGACCATAAATTATTCCAAAACGCCCGTTTTCTACTATTTTTAGCATTCTAATTTATACAAGTGTTGGAATTACTACTCATTGTTACTCAGTTGAATGAGGCTCACCATTTAACTGTCATTCATTATTAGTACCTATTACAATCCATGCAGTGTGTAGCCATTGAAAAAAAACAACAACAACAAAAACCTTAGCTCTGAGCTAGATTATTGGGTTTTAAAAATAAAGTAGAAATAGATGCGGGCTAATCGACCTCGCTTTACCCGAATATTCAAAAAAACACTGTATCCGTTTTCTACTATTTTTAGCATTCTAATTATTCATACAAGTGTTGAAATTACTACTCATTGTTACTCAGTTGAATGAGGCTCACCATTTAACTGCCATTCATTATTAGTACCTATTACAATCCATGCAGTGTGTAGCCATTGAAAAAACAACAACAACAACAACAAAAACCTTAGCTCTGAGCTAGATTATTGGGTTTTAAAAATAAAGTAGAAATAGATGCGGGCTAATCGACCTCGCTTTACCCGAATATTCAAAACACTGTAGACCCAAGAACTAACGAACAACAAGATAAAAATCCAGACTGAGCTACGGACAATTTGTAGCCAAGAAGTTGCCAGGAAGGTTTTAAGAATCCCTTCTTTACTTTCTTTATTACTTTTTTGTCAATGCCATTCGTACTCCTCAATAGTGCCCTAACTGACATCACTTGCTTTCTCACAAAAGAACATTATTTTAAGTGAATCTTTGAATCTATTCACTTTCTAGGAGTACAGCTGGACTCCCTTTCTTTTTATTTGCTTTACAATAACTTGGTAGAACAAAACTTGTAACAGCATTAGTAATATCTAAAGCTTTTGTATAAAACTTCCCAATAACACGAATTCAGCCAAGACATACTTTGAATCCTAATACTTGGCCAAGCCAAAATTAGAATCTATTTTTCCAGTCTTATTAAATTATGTACTTATGTTTTCTTCCATAGACACGCAGGGAACGTACGCCAAAACACAATCAATATCTGATCAATCTAACTTCCTTTGTACATATTTCGCTCACGTCTACTAAGTACTTATTGGCTATCAGCTATCAAACATGAAGTTCGCTAAATCATGATAGTCTATTTGGGGACAATCGAATGTATTTAAATGACTAATATTGTTACTAACATAGTAGATAGTAGCGATTCATCATTGTAGTCATCTCTGTGACCAATTAACTTCCTGTCTGACTTGGAACCTAACATGTTACACTGATTGACTCACGGAACGTGATTGTTTGTACTTTTAGATATACAAACATACTACTTTTATACATACAAGCATTGTAAACTAAATTCAAAGTTAGAGTTAAAATCTGGAGAGTACTGATTTTCAACTGGCCTTGGTCAGTTTTTAATGATTTAGATTGGTTTGCTGCAGAAGGATTTCTCGTCATTTCCTACAGACTAAAAGGATTAGATGGTTAATGACTAAGCGAAGTGAGCTCAGCTTTTCGAATTTCAAGGCTTTATTTTAGGTGGCAGGGTTCTCTTCCACCCACCACTATTTTTTCTTTTGTGGAAAAGGTTGAGTAATTCTTTCTTGTGTCTCAACTGTCAGACTACCTTTTTCGGAGACCGTATATCTTGGACTGACGAAGTGAGCTCAGCCCGTCGATTTTCAAGGCTTTATTTTAGGTGGCAGGGTTCTCACGTATTTTCTTCCACTCAACCACTATTTTTCTTTTGTGGAAAAGGTTGAGTAATTCTTTCTTGTGTCTCAACTGTCAGACTACCTTTTTCGGAGACCGTATATCTTGGACTGATATTCTGCATTCTATTGTGCTCCAACTGAACCGGTACTTTGCACTTTTGCATCCGTGACCCAGTCACCTGAGAGTTGAAGTACTTAATGGTAAATAAAGAATAAAATACTGGAGTGTGGCGATGGCGTAGCCTATTAGCAATTAATATCGTACAGCTTATGACGCACGACTTTTGTTTTACTATCCACAAAAGCCACAATTTACCTACGTCCTAGACTGAGGTTCCGACGTAGAAAATTGTTTACAATAAAGCTTAGTGCCTCGCGCTTTTGAAACACGCCTTTTAAGATTTTTCTCATTACGTTTATATCTTTTCTAGGACAACCCAGAACAGACTGAAAAACATTTTTAGCTTGAGTCTGATATTTACTGGTGGCCACGAACCACCTCGGCTGGGATTGAACCCACGCCCTCCTGTTTACCAGGCGAGCGCCTTGACCACTACTACACCGAGGCAGGTTGGCCATTAAGGTCTGCTAGTCCTTTATATTCTGTAAATAAAAAAAAAGTAAAAAAAGGGTCTGCTAATGTCAGGAGCATAGGCTGTGCGACTGCCAAGAGAGAAAATCGGGACGAAAAGAACTCGTTACCTTTTTATAATGGATTTATAGAGAAAAATATCAATGGATTTATCTAAAAAAAAAGTATAAATTGATCTTTGAAGAGACCTGCCTCGGTGGCGTAGCGGTCTAGGCGTTCGGCTGGTAAACAGGAGGGCTCGGGTTCAATCCCACCTGAGGCATGGAATGTTGTCCTTATTTATTAGATAATTTGACCACATAGCAATAGAGCTCTGAGGGTTAGGTGGTTGAGAATGCCCAGGCATCAAGATCGCATAATTATTAGCTTCAACTCAAGAGTCTATTATTACGTGGATAAGTAGTACCCAAGAACCTGTAATCTCATCGAAGTATAGGCTCCCTGAACTTGGAAAATGTTCGAAACCCAAAAAAACTAGTTACAAAATTCATGAAGCACCAGACCATACACAGGTCTATTAGTCTAGCTTTCATTAATGGATCCAAATCAAGAAAACGAGCCTTGCTTCTTGCACGACCCCCAGATAATTTATTAAAAGCCAAGAGACTAGACGGAAATATTTTCGACTCACACATAGCTCCTAGGTCTTCCCTCTTGGATCCCAAATCAAATATTACAGACAGGCAGTAGGACAAAATTTTAGAAAGAAATGCGAAGAAGAGAAGGTAGCTAGACGGAAATATTTTCGACTCACACATAGCTTCTAGGTCTTCCCTCTTGGATCCCAAATCAAATATTACAGACAGGCAGTAGGACAAAATTTTAGAAAGAAATGCGAAGAAGAGAAGGTAATGGAGAGAAAAGGAGATTTTTAGTGGATGTGCCCAATGTACCAAATAATGTGATGCGGGCTAAGCGAGGTTTAATATAAATAGAACTAGGAGAAGTGAAGAACTGTAGAAACTCGTAAGGTTGGGTAGGTAATTACAATCTATTTATGTTTAAGACTAACCACCTGATTTACAAATACGTAAGTGTTGGAACATAAAACTCGCTTTTCCTTGTTCAAATGAAGGCAGATAAGTGAGGTCTTGAGCCTATTAGATATCGTTAGAACAGTAAATACATTAATAGGTTCCCTAGTAGATAAATAAAGGAATGAAGAGGCTAACGCATAACCCATAGATCACGGTTTGGTGTACTGGTTAGTCACTGGTATCTGGATTTTTTTAACGATTAAAAATTGATAGTTGTGGTATTTTTAGAGGTTCATAAAATGGATCCGAGAGTGATTTCGGTTCTTAGAGCACACAGAGGTCGTGTTTGTAAAGCAAAGTGAGCGTTCTGCAACGCCAAGAGTATTATTCAATAAAATTTACCTTTTTTCCCATCTTTATATTTTTTTTCTTTTTACATGGCGTTTGTTTTGTACACAAAATGTTTTATTGCAGGATTTTTAATTTGCCTTCTCAGTTTTGAGTGCCCTCTCTTTCGAGATTTATAGGGTACCTAAAAAGTTCACTGTCACGCTTTTATTTTCGGCTTCCAAACTTTCTTAGTGTGAGTATGTATAAAATCATATTCTATGGGTGAGAGATCTTTCCTGTTGAAGATGATTGTCAACTAAAGGAATTTTAAAGATTTTTCCACGATTCAATTTTTCAATCTTCATTCTTTCAGAAACATCATGGCTACATTTCAAAATAAGTTCTGCATGCTGCCATTTTAAAATGTCAAGTCAATAAGTTTTCGTTTTCAAAGTACCTACCTACTTTAGATTTTTTCCCTGATATGTAGTAGCTTCATGGATATTTGCCATCAAAACTTTTCTGTCTCCCTGTATAGTTGAGATGTTTCAGAAATGTCAGATCTAAATGTTAGTCTTCTTGGTACTCCGAACAGATTTCAAGTCTGAGAGCTCCAAGCTCTTGGTTGTGGAATAGTTGTAGGTTATAATTAAACTATTATTAAAATATGGTTACTGTTCTTGGCACCAGTGTCGGCGTCGTTAAAATATTTTAGATTTTAGGCCAAAATTCGGTGGTTCAGTTTTTAAACGAATCCCATGAAAAAATTCCCCTAAAAGCTCCTCAACCTTTTCTCGTCTGGAAATTTCGGAGGGGGAAAAATCATTTCAATTCAGTAATTTTAATTCCCTCTATTGTTAGAGGAAAGAGATTTTTCCGTCTCATTCAAGCAGTATAAACGGTAGATTAGTTTTTCAATGTCCATTTTTGCTTCTTCTCCTAAATCAATTCGAAATTCGTTCCTCGTTCTAACCAAACTTCTGACGTTTGGCCGCTGAGTCCATCGGATTCCACTTTGTATCGGTCTTTAGCACTTTCATTATCTGAAACGAAAAAAGTGGTACCTACTTTTATTGTAAATATCTGCCTACATAGGTAAATATTTCCGAACTTGGTGTGAAAATTTTCAATGGAATTTAGAATATATACGTAACATACCTATATCCAGCTCCTTAGTTGGCCTGAAATTGGATCCTCTTTGGTAGGTAGCTTTGGTAGGTATCGTATGGTCAGCATGTTTTGCTGATGTATTGACTCTGGCCTTTCATGTATGTCAGGGACGTGTTATAGGTGGCGGTGATAGGTAGGTATGTATTGAGGAAGTACGCGACAGTATCATGTAGATGTAGATAATACCGAATCACCGGAACTTGCCGATTTCTTTCTAGTTTTAGAACATAAATTTATCAAAAGTGTATAGGTACCTTGTACTTACCACCTTTTGGGGACATGTGGTTACAATTAGGTCCTTTATTTCCACTTTATTTATCATTTTATCGAAGGTGCAAATGTACCACAGCTGTTCCTGAACCACCTGAGACTATTTTATCACAAAATATGCCACTGAGAAATAATCGTGTGTATTTGTTTGTACATTGCTTGAATGAATGCCTAGTAGTTCCTTTATGCAAATAATGTCTTTATATGCAACCAGGTGTTTAAAACTGAAATATGAGTCAAAGTACTTCCTCTGAAGTTCACACTTAAAATTTCTACACTAGTCTGTGCAAAAACCTTTCTCTGGGCGAAAGAATACACTTCCGAAAAGGTGAACACTCTTTACTCGTACAATGCAGGAAGGATTGGATTTATACTTCTGCACATCAATGGGATTGAAAAAATAAGAAACACTGTAGACCCAAGAACTAACGAACAACAAGATAAAAATCCAGACTGAGCTACGGACAATTTGTAGCCAAGAAGTTGCCAGGAGCTCACTGAAATATTTTTTTAAAAGATGTAGAGTTATGAAGTTCGTATTGCGTATTGAACTACCAGGTTTTTTTGAAAAATATTATTAACCTATTAGAAACTAAGGACCAACACTAGTGTACTGAATCAAACGAAATTGGTTTGATTTGTTCTTGATTTTTTCCAGAGAAACATCAAACGAAGAGAAAAAACCTGGTAAAATCCACTGTTTTTCTGTCTTCTTCAAATTATGTATTTAACCTCGAGTTAATAAATAATACTAGGTATAGTTACGTAACATTAAGTTCCAAGTACATACCTATTTAATGGACAGGTATGTGAATTAGTTATGAAAGGTTCTATTAGAATCAGAACTGTATTTAGATCAAAGTAGTCTTAATGAGACAAGCTAGATGTAATTGATTCAAACTTCAAAGCTTACCTACCATGTAGGTATCTTTCTATCACATTTGACTCACACATTGGTTCTAAATCAACTCGAGATATTTAAAATTCATTCATTGTTTTGAAATTAATTCAAGATATCAGAAAGACGTGTGATTATATTATTTACACAAAAAGCACGTACAATCCTTGTTTAGGCAAATGTAAAGGGACTTTGTAGTCGTTAATCTACAGTTATTTTCTCCTTTATAGGACTTAAATTGCTTCTTTGTACTCGTAATAGAGACCTTTTATGCCCAACTTACTAGCAATCTAACTAACCCTAGAAAATGTTCCTAAAGTCATTAATATCTAAACTGTCGGCAAAGTTGTCAATAAAAAAAAAACCATGTAATCAAGAAAGTGAGGTTTTCGTTGAAAATGGGTCTGAAATACATTCGCGGAACGTCATTCAAAGCCTGTGAAATTTTGACCTTACGTATCAACCCAACTTTCTCGTTGTTTATTGGGAATTCACAAAAACCTTTAATCCAAGAGTAAGCAATGATCAACTCTCTCACAGCATATGGGGCGTTAAAAATGTCCTTTAGGTTATTTTAACAGCAGGTACTTTTTATTGTCTCTCGCTTTTCAAGTGCTTTTAATTACCTTTTTTAGTATGAAGTGTTCTTTATGAGTAGAACCTTCCAATAAAAACCATTGATTTTGTGACCTTGTGTTGCATTTATTACAACAATAACCTAGGTATTGGTTCTTGTCCATGATCACGTACTTTGTCGTATTTGTTTGATAGGTGCTTGTTTGAAATATGTAAAAAAGACTCTTCAAGTTTCTTTCTAGGTAAAAATCCGTTTGAAAGCATTGAAGTGTAGATATCAAATATGATCAAAATCATGAAAGGTATTCCTATACTTAAATGCACCAGTATTTGTAATCCTATTTGTATTCATTTAAGTACCTAACCTATCAATGGATTATTGTTAACCCCCTACTTTATTTCGTGCCTTGATCATAATTCGGTCCGTCCACCCGCCTGCGCCTGCCGAAAAAGTGTAAAATCACGAACTTTGAGCAAATTGAGCTCGTGTTACAAGCGAATAATATCTTCCAGTCAAGTTTCCATATCAATTTGCTTCCAAATTTATCTCCATCTTACAAAAACTCATTATTCTTGAGCTTGATTAGGTATTTTCTGTCCGACTCTCTCTACTCTCTGCAATATGCATTTCTCTTCGTGTCTTGATCACGTCCTCACGTTTATGCAAAAATATTCCTTAGTTTTTTTTATTTATTAGGTGTTCACGTGTTGTTTTTTTTTTACTTTTTTCTTCTATTGCACATCCTGGCGGTTCACACAGATTATAAATCCGAGAAGTAAATTAATTCTAATGAGTTTCAGTGTAATTTTTCTTTACTTGTAATCATCAACGCACTTAGAGAAACCTTATCGAGATGTAAACTTGCAAATTCAAGAATAGGTATTTCATCTTCCAACACCAAGATTCCAGGATTTCAAGGAAACAAAAAAGGTTGATTGCTTTCTAAAAAATCTGGTGTGAACATCACACGACTTTCTATTACATTAAACTTCTCAACTGTAAGTCGGACAGTTCTAAAAGTTTCACCATAAAAAATAAGTAATATTTTTAGTGGATGTGCCATTTGCTTATACCGCGACATTTATGAATGAAGGTTCTACAATTCAATATAACGGTTCTACAATATCTACGTGATAGTTTCTTGCATATTTTGTTTTGAAAAATAAGTAATATTTTTAGTGTGGATGTGCCATTTGCTGATACCGCGACATTTATGAATGAAGGTTCTACAATTCAATATAACGGTTCTACAATATCTACGTGATAGTTTCTTGCATATTTTGTTTTTTTACTATCATGTTGCATCATTGTTTCGTCAGATTTCATTTTTATTGTTGCTATACCTAGTTGCATTATTCTTTTCATGATGGTATGCCCTATGTCTGAAGAAAAAATATGCACTTATTGCACATATTTCTTTTATACTCGTATTACCTGTGTCTATTATAATGTGCTGACTCTACGCATATTCCAAGCATGGGTTTTGTATGAAATTTTGTTTTGTAAGGTACTGTATTTATTTTTTACTTTACCAAAGTTGAATAAAGTCTTGTTAGTTTAAAAGACCTAGTTAGTTTTCTTGAAGAAAATATAACATGATTCAATAATAAATGGAATTGGTAGGTAAGTACACAAAGTATAAGGACGTGAATTAGAGCAGTTTCAAGATAAAACCAAATGAGGTCAAAGCTACATTATTGTGATTATATTTTTCTTTTTTCTTTAAAGCAAGTACTTAGGTACATCTAGTTTAGAGGTTGAATAGTTTACCTTCTCTAAGGACATGGAGTTTGCAACTTTTGACAATGCAAATTTTTGTCTCGTACAATGATCAGGTCTCTTTTGTCCTCTTTTTGTTGATCTTCGTTTTAGAGAAAAGCAAGTACTTAGGTACATCTAGTTTAGAGGTTGAATAGTTTACCTTCTCTAAGGACATGAAGTTTGCAACTTTTGACAATGCAAATTTTTGTCTCGTACAATGATCAGGTCTCTTTTGTCCTCTTTTTGTTGATCTTCGTTTTAGAGACACGTATAGTTTCTTTCTTATTGTGTACAGCTTTGTTGTTGTGCAAATTTACCGATGACATTGAGCTCTTGAAAAATTGATAAGATATTGTTTCTTGAAGACATACTTGTAGATGGTAGATAGACATAAAGGTGATATATGGAAGTAAAAGAGGCAGAGTAGAAGGACTGCCAAGGTAGGATAGGCAGTCCCTTTATTTCAAGTTAGAAGTAGAACAAGTTTGCAAAAGGAGAATTTGAAATTGAACTTTATGATATTTGGAAGTAAAAGAGGCAGAGTACAAGGACTGCCAAGGTAGGATAGGCAGTCCCTTTATTTCAAGTTAGAAGTAGAACAAGTTTGCAAAAGGAGAATTTGAAATTGAACTTTTGCCTCTCGTATTTTAGGCATATTGGTAGTTATTTAGGCATTGGGAAAATTCACGACTTTCCTCCATGCTGCTCATACACGCTTATTATTCGTGATATTTGGTAGTTATACTTAGTATTCTAATGTAGTATACCTATTAGTTTTTATTACCAACACTTCATATATTGCTATAAAATGTTCACGACTTTCCTCCATGCTGCTCATACACGCTTATTCTTCGTGATATTTGGTAGTTATACTTAGTATTCTAATGTAGTATACCTATTAGTTTTTATTACCAACACTTCATATATTGCTATAAAATATTATAGAATGTGCATATTGCTAGAATTCGTATATTGCTATCAGTTCTATGCCTAGCGCACATTGTAGAGGTCATTTCAATTGATAACAACTATTTAAATTGGACGTTGGTCAGTCGGAAACGTTCTGATCAAAACAAAGCTATTGTGTAACGTCATTGCCCTGTTCAAATCAGTCGCGACCTCTTCAGCTTTTGATAACAAACGTCTATGCCCTGAGATAGAGGTTCAACTACTTTTGAAGATTTTTGTTCGAAATATTAGCACTAAAAGCATTAAGAGAGCTTTTTACGAAGTTGGGGTTGGCTTCAATTCTGGATTGAACTGGGTATAGCTCAATCCTAGATTGATCTCAATTCTGATTTGGTAAACCCCGCTCTAAGCGGCTCTAAGTAATGTCCTTAATAAGGACTAGAGTCCTTACCAAGACAGAGTTGATTGGAATCAACTCTGTCTTGGTAAGGAGAGTTGATTGGAATCAACTCTGTCTTGGTTGGACAGAGGATAAGGAAAGTAGAAACTTTTCTCCCAATATGACGAGGAAAGTAAAAGTAATGTCCTTAATAAGGACTAGAGTCCTTACCAAGACAGAGTTGATTGGAATCAACTCTGTCTTGGTTGGACAGAGGATAAGGAAAGTAGAAACTTTTCTCCCAATATGACGAGGAAAGTAAAAGAAGACTGTTTCTAAACTCTTACGTACGTGTTGGTAAATCTGTTTTAACCTAAACTTGAAAGCCATGTGTCCTCTACAATATTGTCAAGAATACCACCAAGTAAACCAAGTTCATTGAAGTATCCTAAAATTTTCAGTAGCACATAGTAATTCAATATCTTCTTCCCTCACAATTTAACATTTCATTCAGACATCCTGTGTCGGAAGGGGCCCCCCTTCACGACCCCTAATTTTTGAATACGCCTAGGTTTGAGCTGAAAAACAGCTGCTATAGAACAATAGACACACATTACCTGTCTGAATTAACGTCTCCCTATTGAAAGCGCAGTTTTGTTGCACTACAAGCTGCATTACTGCGAGGGGTATGTAGGCTATGTTTAGTTACTTCTACCATTATACTCTGTATTATGAATGAAATATCTTTGGTGGATGTGCCAAAATTACCAATTGTTCTTTTGTAGTAGATACGAGAGGGATGAGAAGAGTTTTAGTGGATGTGCCAATAACACGAATTTAGCCAAGACATACCTTTGAATCCTAATACTTGGCCAAGCCAAAATTAGAATCTATTTTTCCAGTCTTTTAAATTATGTACTTATGTTTTCTTCCATAGACACGCAGTGAACGTACGCCAAAATACAATCAATATCTGATCAATCTAACTTCCTTTGTACATATTTCGCTCACGTCTACTAAGTACTTATTGGCTATCAGCTATCAAACATGAAGTTCGCTAAATCATGATAGTCTATTTGGGGACAATCGAATGTATTTAAATGACTAATATTGTTACTAACATAGTAGATAGTAGCGATTCATCATTGTAGTCATCTCTGTGACCAATTAACTTCCTGTCTGACTTGGAACCTAACATGTTACACTGATTGACTCACGGAACGTGATTGTTTGTACTTTTAGATATACAACAAAAAAAAGCTTAATTTCTATCACAGGATTCGAAAAAATTCTAGCAAGCCTTCAAGTCGTCAGTACTTACATGTATTTATGAGAGTACATTTCCACAATCTTCAATCCTTATACCTACCCTTATATAGTATCCTGAATACCAACACCGACACCGAATCCTTTTTTTTCTGCGTCCTGCTAGCCCTACCTATAAAGTTGAATACACCAGTTCCCTGTGGATCACTGAAGTTAAGGAACGTTGCGCGTGGGTATTATCCAGATAATAATAATAATAATAATAATAGTGCTTATTTATACTGCTCGCATAGTACTGAAAAGTCCCTTTACTCCAGCAGTAGGCTACTACTATTATTGTGATCAAATTCTCACCCCGCAACTTCTCAACTGTAAGTCAGAGAGTGCTAAAAGTAGCACCATTCGATTCCGCGTGAAAAAAAAGGATTGTGATTTAAAGTTCTCCTGGGCTGAAATTGGAAAGAAACTGACCGTCCATTCATCCACGTCTTCCTTAGAAACCTTACAATCGATGAAGGTAAGTTGATACATTAAAATATCAGCTCCAAATCAGGGTTACTCGTCTTCTATTATGTATCTCAGAAAGGGTCACTTGACACAAATTGACAAAATGTCAAGTGTCTTGAATGACAATTCACAAGGTGAAGGTTAAATTTGCTATGCTTCGACCTTGGCATAGAAAGTAGTCGACACAAAAAGTGCAATCAATTTATTTCTAAACTTTGCATTAGTAGTGCTTGGAAATATCCTTTAAAGGAGGGTTGTGTAGCTGCATATTGGTTGTTCATTTAATCCAAGAATTGAACTTATTGTAAGTTTAAACTCATATTCTGGTCTTAGGTATCAGATCAGTATTTGAGAATAATTATCTTCTCTTGTGAGCCAAGTTGGCTCACTTAAACCGTATGATTATGAATCATAACTTATGTTACCCTACTACCAAGACATTGTTCATCATTGATCTTATCAAAAAAGTGTCACTCACTTAAACCGTATGATTATGAATCATAACTTATGTTACCCTACTACCAAGACATTGTTCATCATTGATCTTATCAAAAAAGTGTCTTTAGCACTTTCTGATCTGCGCTACTGATTCAAACCTCTCAGTCCAGACGTGAAGTTTCAAGTCCTATGAATAATGCATACAACACAACTGTTTTCGAGGTTTCAAGGGTTTTGAACCCCAAGGTACCACGTGGTTCAGAGAGGGGTTCGGTGGTAAGACCATAAGTTGCCTGGTAATAAATAATTAAATATTACTTTCCCTTTTATCTACCCTGGAGACTTAGCACTTTCTGATCTGCGCTACTGATTCAAATCTCTCAGTCCAGACGTGAAGTTTCAAGTCCTATGAATAATGCATACAACACAACTGTTTTCGAGGTTTCGAGGGTTTTGAACCCCAAGGTACCACATGGTTCAGAGAGGGGTTCGGTGGTAAGACCATAAGTTGCCTGGTAATAAATAATTAAATATTACTTTCCCTTTTATCTACCCTGGAGATTTAAAGACATACTTGATTGTTCCTTTCAAACACACGTAGGTAAGTAGGTACCAAGTTCTTTGACTTTTACAAAATGTACTGAATAGTCACATCTTAAACTACCCACTCTCATTTTATGTTTCTCCTAGGTAAATAGGTAGGTAAGTAGGTACCAAGTTCTTTGACTTTTACAAAATGTACTGAATAGTCACATCTTAAACTACCCACTCTCATTTTATGTTTCTTTACACAATCTTGCGGCCTCTTTGACTCCTTTTCCGCTTGCAAACTCAACAGTTTTAAATGCTTACGGATGGATTTTGTATTGGTTGCTACAATGTTCTCAAGTCTAAATCTACTGGTGTTATCTTGATGCCCACTCTGCGCTTCAAATCTCAGAGCTCCCTAGTCACATTGGTTGCTACAATGTTCTCAAGTCTAAATCTACTGGTGTTATCTTGATGCCCACTCTGCGCTTCAAATCTCAGAGCTCCCTAGTCAAATCAGTTCATTACTTCATACAGACCGCTTTATGCTCTACACACACACACACACACACACACACACACACACACAAGTTCAAAATATATAATAATAATAGTGCTTATTTATACTGCTCGCATAGGACTGAAAAGTCCCTTTACTCCAGCAGTAGGCTACTACTATTATTGGCTCACTTAAACCGTATGATTATGGATCATAACTTATGTTACCCTACTACCAAGACATTGTTCATCATTGATCTTATCAAAAAAGTGTCTACTAATTTACTTCGACCAAACTGGGCTCACTTTTGTGCTGTTTTATGGTGTTGACATTTCTCACGTCAAAAGTGTCCATTGTTTATAGATTTTGAATGTTGAAAAATTCTTTCACTCTTAAGCAGAACACCTTTTTTATCCAAGTAGAAGGTTTCCGAAGTCAATATATTGGTTATCCTAATAAATTTAATGGAACTACAGCCAGTTGGTATATTTATGTTTGTATAGTAGCCAATCTTGACAGTCATCTTAACAATCTAAAAAGCCTAGGTAGAAAAAATATGATCGGTACCTACTCAGGAAATGTAGTGTCGTAGGTAAACATGAGAACTTGGTAAAATGGAAAAAAACTTACTTGAAGATGGTATTATACCTACGTTGGTTACTTGGCTTTTTAATTTTCTTATTCTTATTTACTCTTTATCTGCTGAATATAAATACCTACCTATCTGACGACCCACTTTAATTTGGAAAATTCAATTTCTCTATTGGCACCTTATTTCAATTTATGTTTCAAAATATTTCATGAATTCCAATTCCTGCTGTTGAAACTTGGTATCAAATATTTCGAGGTTTTCAGTTAATCGAATCAAATTATTCCTATGTACCTCTGGACCTGATAAGCTGATGGTATTTGAGGACATATTTACCATCATTTGTTTTCGGGTAATGGGTTTTATAACTCACCGAACATTTATTATTTTAGATTTGATCTAAAGTTTGTACTTCTCTTACCAGGATATTTTTAAAAAACCAAGTAATCTTTGTACATCAAAAGTGAATGATGGTAGGTAGAATGAAACTGTGTGATTTAGTTGGATTTTGTATTCATCAATATGGACCCAAATTAAGAAGAACAAAATCAAATATTTCCTTGTAAAAGAAAAAAAAGTTACTTCAAATTAAAGCATTAATCTGGATTAGAAATTACAAAATTATTTCTCAAGTAGGTACCTATAAGGCTCCAAGGTTCAAAGCCCCATGGCTGTTGACTCTTTTTTTTTTAAGTGATTTTGCCTGAAATATAATTATACTGAAATTTATTATACGATTTATTATACGATGCTTCTATATTTATTGAACCATTTTACTCAATGTTTTTTATAAGTAGGCCTCTAGAATTTCTATTTCTCAGTCTTATTTAACTGCTAGAATTTTAAATCTTGCTCCAGTAGGTATTTACCTAAAAACCTCCCATCCTGTATAAAAGTTATTCATTAGAAACATTGGAACTACACTAATTTCAATTCAATTATACTGGAAGTCAAAATCTTCATTTTTTTTTTGTGGATTGAAAAATAATTAAAATCTTTTATCAAGCACATTACGATGATATTTTATTTAATTAAACAGTCGTAGTCTGACAGTTACTATACAAATAAATAGATATTAGCCGGTAGCTTGGGATATTACAAATCAAACTTGAATTAGACACTTTAGACCGCCAACGTTTAAACTTTCAAGAATTGGATTTCTTAGAAATTTAAAAAGAGGAAAGAAAAAAAAATCAGAAACTTCTGGTCCCGCCCTAAGAGTATAATCCAGAACCAACTGGTCAGCCATCTACCTAACTGGTTAGGTCCCGAATAAGTTAAAAAAAAAGTAAAAAGAAGTTAGGTACTGAACATTCCATAGATAGATATTCATTCTTTATGAGTAAATTTAGAAAAAAATGCTGCCCCTTTTTTAAAAGAGAGAGAAAACATTTTTAGTGGATGTGCAAAATACCATTGCTGACCCTTTTTTAATGAAGAGATAGAGATCATTTTTAGTGGATGTGTCAATATACCATTGCTGACCTTTTTTTTATAGAGAAGGAACATATTTAGTGGATGTGTCAATATACCATGGGTGACTCTGTTTAACTGGAGTGAGCGAGAGCATTTTTAGTGGATGTGCCAAAATACCAAATTTTCCCATTATCCCTAGGGTATCTACTTGGAGAGAGAGATTTTTCACAAATTACACATTACACCTACCTTGAGTGTTTTGTAGCTCGGGTGTTAACTTCATTAGAACAACGTACTCCTAACGTAGTTGTAACTTGAAGTAAAGATATCGGGGGCCGAAATTTTGTCAACATTAAGGACTTTTATCAGGTCTTTCTTTTATCAATCTCATTATTACTCTTACCCTTGTTTAATCAATCTCATGATTTAGTAGAAGGATTTTCACCCTAGATAGGTAAGTGTCACAATTTACTATTCGGTCTTTCTCTTTTTGTAAATTTCTTTTTATTTTCACAGTTTGTTGGTCGAAGTCTTTTTGTCAAAAATAGTCCAATTAAAACCACCAATAAGAAAAACTGACTCAATGAATGCTCTTTCAAATTTTTGTTAACCCTAGAACCCTTGTCTTCAGAACTTTTTCAAGTGAATACCCTGTACAAAACTATGGAGTGCCTACCATGAATAATTGGTTACCCATTATCCTACATACCTACATTATGCTATTGAATAAATTGTAAACGGGAAGATTCATTTTCTCAGCTCACGAAATGTTCCAATTCTGATGGTCTAACCTCTAAATCACAAATTTCAATCTAGTTTTTAACCTGTTTACTTATCAGAGAACCCTTAAATTTGGTTTCCAATATAGAGAAGTTGCCGCCCATAAACGTAAGGACATAGAATGGGAATAGTGTTATCTTCTCCAAATTCCTACAAATTGGAAAGACTGAGACATGCACCCATTTCAAGTATCCAAATGTAGCATTGGCTACCTATGGGCTATAGGAACTACACGGTTCAAGTTCAGTAGTTGAGAGAGCGTGGTTCTTGGATTTGGTTCACGGTTTACCGTGGGGTAAAGGACTGGCTCTGTGTTTAGTCCGTAGTCTTGTAACAACAATGTTGCTATATGGAATTATGAGGTCAATAAAACATCAACTATAAAGAGCTCCAGAGAATAGGGTTGTGTCAGTTCCTTTAACTTCTACTGACCAGAAGTTATTACGCTTTGCAGCTGATTTTAGATTTAATTTTCTATGAACAAACTATCCTTTATCAAACTTGAGAATTTTACTGTCGTAAAAGAGCTCTCAAGGAAACCAAGCATCCTTTTTGGATATAAAGAAAAGTGTTTTAGTAGGTCTGTTGAAGTTGATCCTCTTTAATATCCTACTGGAAAACTCAATGCCCCTGAAAGTTTAGATTTATGTGTAGAACATTTCCTATAAGTTATCCATATGAAGAATCAGAATAGAGATGATATGGACCTACTTTCTATTGTTTTTCTGAGGCAGAAGAAGTTAAAAGGCTGTTATTTTGAGTGTATGAGTTGCTCGAAACACCAGAAGTATCATTGTTGCCCCTGAAAGTTTAGATTTACGTGTAGAACATTTCCTATAAGTTATCCATATGAAGAATCAGAATAGTGATGATATGGACCTACTTTCTATTGTTTTTCTGAGGCAGAAGAAGTTAAAAGGCTGTTATTTTGAGTGTATGAGTTGCTCGAAACACCTTTTTATATGTTTTTATAATACAGTTTCTTTTTTGTTCAGTCAATAAAATACCTAGAAGGCAATGTAGTCTAATTTAAATAAATCCAAATGAATATTTTATTTCAATGTATATAAAGAGGAACAAATTTGATCTTGGTTTTTTCGTTAAATAGAAATGATGTTAGAGAAGTTCTTGGAATTGCAATCTAAATCAAACTGTATTAGCGTAGAAATGGTACAGATATTAGTCAGGTTTTTGAAAATCCAATCATTATCTGTTAAGAGGAACAAATTTGATCTTGGTTTTTTCGTTAAATAGAAATGATGTTAGAGAAATTCTTGGAATTGCAATCTAAATCAAACTGTATTAGCGTAGAAATGGTACAGATATTAGTCAGGTTTTTGAAAATCCAATCATTATCTGAGCTCGTGTCAAATTTTGCTCCCATCTCCTTGATGCTATGCATATCTTACTACATCTGTCGTCTCGCTGTAGTACATACCTACCTATACTTTGACTGTTTGTTTAGAACATTCTAGATTCTAGAAATAGTCAAGTGTTTGATTGTTGCTTGTTTGAAATATGTTAAAAAGACTCTTCAAGTTTCTTTCTAGGTAAAAATCCGTTTCAAAGCATTGAAGTGTAGATATCAAAAATTCCTATACTTAAATGCACCAGTATTTGTAATCCTATTTGTATTCATTTAAGTACCTAACCTATCAATGGATTATTGTTAACCCCCTATTGATTTACTAAATCCACATTTGATTCAAGCTAAACTTTAATCAGATCAAAACTAAGTATACTCCTACCTACATAAATAGGCAGTTTTACCATACACATCATGATTTAGACGTACCTATCATTACTACATATTTCATATTTATACCATGCTGTATGGTAGACCTACATCTCTAAATAATAATATATGTACGTTGTATTGGGTATGTGGTTTGGTAAACGATAACAACTATTATTAGAATTTTCGAACGTAGCTTTAAGTAACCCTCATACTTCGAGATGATTTAGACGTACCTACCTATCATTACTACATATTTCATATTTATACCATGCTGTATGGTAGACCTACGTCTCTTAATAATAATATGTATGTTGTATTGGGTATGTGGTTTGGTAAACGATAACAACTATTATTAGAATTTTCGAACGTAGCTTTAAGTAACCCTCATACTTCGAGATTTATTACCTTCAGTATCATTCGGTAGAAGTGATCTCCTGGTTTTCTTCCTAAAGAATGTGTTTAAGGCGATTTTTTTTCTCTTATTTATTGTACGTACCTACCTATAACCAGGCTCATATGGTAAAATCGCTCACTGTTTAAAAAAAAGTGATCTTTGACTCTTATTTATTGTACGTACCTACCTATAACCAGGCTCATATGGTAAAATCGCTCACTGTTTAAAAAAAAGTGATCTTTGAGACTATCTGGGCAATCACGTGCTGCTAGCTTTTCCGGGCCGACTCAGGCTGGCTCGTTGTTTCCCTCTACCTCCTCTATGCTTTCTGCTCCATTCTGTTTTTTTGCCTGAAATAGGTATAATGCTATCAGTTTTTTTTCCACGTCTGATTTGAAGAGAAAATTGAGTTCTCACACCGTCTCGTTATTCCCATTACCTAACATGCAAGAATAACATGAATGAAAATTCCAAGAGGAAACGCGTGTAGTGCCTGACGTAAAATTTCCCTGTTTTTCCACTTGTTTTACGAGTCATGCTATTCAGTTGAATGAAACCTGTCTCTAACGAGTACCCATATGTATGAAGTTTGATGGTAATAAATGAAATAAGTATTCTAATAAAACAACATAATGTATTTCAAATATTCAAATAAAACTTTTAGGTACCTGGGCTAGGTAGATTTGAAATTTATATAGGGATCTACCTACAGATTTCACTAGGTACTGTTCCGATTTTTCGTTTTGGAATCAAACTATTTTGCAGAAAAATAGTCAGATTTTGCTGTCTATTTGAGGTAAAGGTATTCAACAGAGCCAAAATTTACATATTAACAAGCGCGACAGTGCCCCGCCAAGGTAAAATTTGACCGCGCTACTAAGACATTATATAGATTTTAAGCTCCATTGGGGTTCTGGGGGCCCCGTAGACCCCTTTTTCTGAGTCCGGTTTATAGGTCACTAAAGTAGGTACTAGTTCAATAATTATATTGAGTCAATTGTGTCGGAAACGTGGTATGTTCATTAATTATGACATGATCTAAATTCGAGATCAAAATATAATTAAATTCTAAATCAAAACTATCCGTAGCGATCTATGTAAGCCTGGATATGCCATGTTGTCTATTGGAACGGGAGGCGGAAGTAGCATGGTCAACTGTTCTCATTAGAATAATAAATTAATAAAATTTCAGTACGTTCATTTATTCCTTGTTTGAAGCAAACTACAAAGAGTATTTTAATGCGATTGCCAGTGGAATATAAATAGGGCAGTATAGGACTGACCATAGGTAGATTAAATTATACTATTATCCATCATAAACCTTGCACAAATCGGTGATTCGTATTCATATTTTTCACGCCTTCTATTGTATTCATTTATTTCAATCGCTTCCAGTTCATAACTTACCTTCTTCTACGTACGTACGTTCGTACGTACGTAACGTACAGACCATGGGCTAAAAACCACTTTTTTGGAATCAGGGGACCCCAAAACGGATATTTCCACAATAAATAAAATAGAAGCAGTGGCAGGTTTTATCAGATCATTTGAGAGAGATTCAGAGGTTAGAGATAAATTTGAGTAACAGGCTCTTTATTGCATTGGGAGATGAACATTGAAGGTAATGTCAGTGCCAATTTATACCCCTCCAACCTTTCGAGGATTTAAACTGCGTTTGTATGTTGATAACCTACGTAGTTATCTAAAGAAATTTTCTTGGCTCAACCTCCAAGCTGTTGTGTCAATCTGTAGTTCTTTGAGACTTCTCCTTTCTATTCAACTTCTCCTTACAAAACAGCAACAATATTCGTTGTTGCTGCACAGTCTAGCACGCTTACAATAGGTCTGGCCTCGATCATAAAATCTCAACTTTACATGTCTATTATCATTACTTGAGAAGCTAGATTGAGGAGGCACTTCTAAGAATACCTTCGTAACATCTTGAGATATACGAACTTCTTCGCTCGAACTAAGAATAACCAAGTTGCAAAGCTTTGAATCTAAAGCTTAGAAGTTATAATTTTGCCTGGTAGTTGTTATAAGTTGAGCTTGGTCATAAAATAGGTACCTCTACCAATTTAATATGGTTAACCGCAAATATGCCCCAAGACTACACAGAGTCTAGTAGCAATTTGTATGTTCGTTTAAAAATAGGAACCTTTTGATTGAGTGTTATGCATTATTCATCTCATAGCCAAAATCTAAACCTTTTGTGCAACTGTTCAACTGTAGTTCAGTGAATGTAATAATCTAATAATGCAAGTTGTTGTAAGTTTATGAAAGTTACTTAAAATCTGATTTTACTGAAATTTTCGTCTTGTGCTCGTTAACTTCTGATCTAATAACTACTATTCGGTACCTACTGGGTACATTTACCTAGCCTAGAATACTATAATGATAGTGAACTAACGTCAAACTATTGAGCTTGGTCATAAAATAGGTACCTCTACCAATTTAATATGGTTAACCGCAAATATGCCCCAAGACTACACAGAGTCTAGTAGCAATTTGTATGTTCGTTTAAAAATAGGAACCTTTTGATTGAGTGTTATGCATTATTCATCTCATAGCCAAAATCTAAACCTTTTGTGCAACTGTTCAACTGTAGTTCAGTGAATGTAATAATCTAATAATGCAAGTTGTTGTAAGTTAATATGGTCTGAGCTTGGTCATAAAATAGGTACCCCTACCAATTTAATATGGTTAACCGCAAATATGCCCCAAGACTACACAGAGTCTAGTAGCACTTTGTATGTTCGTTTAAAAATAGGAACCTTTTGATTGAGTGTTATAATGAGTTGTAGTGTAGTTCCACCTACAGAAACATTATTCATCTCATAGCCAAAACTTCTTCCTACTCTTCAGAAGACTTTTTGTTGTTGCTCCTACAAGAATTGTGAAAATACTTTCTTGATCCTGTCTGAACTCGGTCGTTTTTCTTCTCAAAGGCCCCCAGTGTTTTCTTTCTTCTTTTATCAAACTATTTGTTCTCTTTGTTACAGAGTCACAGCAACTATGTCACCAAATATTTCGCGTGTGAGTTCCTCTGCTTCCTCAACATTATCGTACAAATGTATGCTATGAACAAATTCTTCGACGGTGAATTTATCAACTATGGAATGCGGGTCCTAACGTTCTCCGAGCAGGCTCAGGAAGACAGAGTTGACCCCATGAGTTCGAGTAACTTTTAAGCAGCCTCTGTGATGCGTTCTGTGTTCTTCTGACATGATAAATTGCATGGTACTAGGTTAGCCACTGTCAGGTATGCGACCCCATGGTCTATGTATTTCCCAGAGTTACAAAGTGTACTTTCCACAAGTATGGTGCTTCAGGATCAATTCAAACCCACGATTCCTTGTGTATACTTCCACTAAATATAGTCAACGAAAAGACTTACATTTTCATTTGGTTCTGGTTTGTTATGCTTTTTGTCCTGGTTGGCCTGACCCCATGGTCTATGTATTTCCCAGAGTTACAAAATGTACTTTCCACAAGTATGGTGCTTCAGGATCAATTCAAACCCACGATTCATTGTGTATACTTCCACTAAATATAGTCAACGAAAAGACTTACATTTTCATTTGGTTCTGGTTTGTTATGCTTTTTGTCCTGGTTGGCCTACAAGTCGTCTATAGACTTGCACTCATCTTTTGTCCAAAGGTACGACCCTTGGTTATGAGAACGAAAAACAGACTAGTACCTCACGAAATTGCTGATGCATTGTGCAGGAAAACTAGTCTAGGAGATTGGTGGATTCTCTACATGTTGGAACGCAACATCGATCCTGTTATCTATAGAGACATTGCTGCTGAATTAGCCAAGAAAATCGAGGCCCCTAAAGCACATATCTAACTTATAAACTTTGAAATTGATAATTGTTTTGCGAAGAGGCCATAGAAAGAAAATTATTTTCAAGTGTACATAAATCAAAGTGAATTTTGCTATTTTTATTCGTACCTAAATGTCTCAAAAAGTGATAATTATTTATTTAATATTTTTCTCAACTTGTTTTTGTAATTGGAACTGACCATTTTTTCCTTCGTTATAGGTCTATTTAAAATTAGTTAATTTATTTTCAATCTCTTACGAATATTTTGTCATTTCCTAGTGTTCCTACCTAACAATGCTTCGATTGATACACTGCATTTGGAAACAACATTAGAATGTAGCAATTCTCCTGGTTGGTTTATTGATCTCATCGGTTCTTCTGTTAATTATTCTGCTGAAAATAAAATACAAGTAGATCAATTAAAGTAAGGAAGAAACTAGGAAATAACAAAATTGAGATATTACTTATGTATGCTATCCGATTTTTAGGAACTATCATATGACTTACTCAAGGACCTGCCTTTATAAGTTGTAATAATAAATTTTTCAAGTTTGTTGTCTATTCGGTTGTTCGGTTTCAAGGAGTTTTGTTTAGCAATAATCGCGGGAATAAAAGATGTAAAATATTTCTGGGTGTTTTTGAATCGATATGAATTTGGTTTGTTCACTTGCCATTAAACCTGATTAGACTTGAACATTTCGTTGATTGCAAAGTAAAATTGTCATTATTTTTTATAATTTATACAATAAATATTTGGTTGTTCATTGCACGAAATTCCAAACTTAGGTAGGTATAAGTACAATATTTGTACATACTTGGATTTGTAGAAGTTCTAGAATTTTGTACTGGTGATTGTTTTGTATTCCTAATCAAGAAGACGCTATTCATTCCTTTATTTTCATTTGATAATATTTATACAACCTTATTTATTGAATACTTATTAAAAATAAACATATCATTTTATATTTGAAACTTCTTGATTATTTGTAGGTGTTGAACAAATAATTGGCCTCAATTTCTTAGGAAGGATACCCCTCATAAATAGACGTTTATAATTTCTCTTTCGCTAAAAAACTAAATTTTTTGTTCAGAGAGATATTACAATAAAATTATGAACTGACGAACTGACCTCAGATTACTTTTCAACAGATACGATATTGAATATTGATAAAATAACTAATGAAAAACCTATACAGTTAGGATAGATTAATGACCTTTAATAATCACAAACAGAGGTACTGAACATAATGCTTATATAAAATATCTTGAGGCAGTCTACTTCATGTTTTTTTTTTTTTTTTTTTTTTTTTTAAAAGTAATAGGTACAAGACAACATGCTGCATACATAAGGACTATACTATTATCAAGATAAGAATACCAAATAAACAATGGGATTTTATCATATACTTTCCTTGCGGCATTGCACTCTTCTCTTACTGTGACGAAGGAGAAATGGTGAAAACAAAGTCTCAATATAAAATTTACACGTGATTCACCTGAAGGTTATAGTAGGTAGTTAAGTTACCTAATTAATCACTGGCGTGATTAGTAACATAGTCTTTGATTGTTTATTTTCTTTCGTCAGTCAAATTCAACAACTTTAGAAATTATTAAAATGGGAAATGATGGCAATAAATAAGGAGAGTTAAAAAACTTGATTTTGAATTGAATTATGTTTATGTGTTTTAGGTGTCCTTCCTTATAGGTTTGTAGGACCATCGCTTATGATTTCTTAGGTATTATTATTTTATTCAGACTTATCTCTTAATGAACTAGGATAATATTTTCTTCTTCTTCTTGTTGCCAACGTAAAATATCAAAGTACAATTTTGGACGCCTTGATGGTTTCTTATTCATATGGATTATGATTTGGGTGTTTCTATGTTCTCAACGTTTAATTGGAAAATTCACATTTTATTGATCTTTTATTGTGCATATTTTTTTTTTTTTTTTTTTTTTTTGGTTTTTTTAAGAAATTACTGTCACGTAAATGTAATAATTTTAAAAAAATGCACTATTTAGGACCCAAATACTAATCTTGATCAGGTTACGAAACTTCAATGGGACCTACCTATTTTAATAGGGATTATTATATATAGATGATTACTAAATTAATTATCTTTCTGTAGTGACAAAGACAAATCCTCAATTACTGTGGGATGTTTATTTTTATTATTTTGTGATCCTTAAGAAGTTGATAACTGATTAGACGTCAACAGTAACTATGAGGGTTGTAAAATTGTTTTCATGGCATAGTTATCACTTTTTTTATATTAAACAATATCTACTGTTATCAACTTTAAGGTTTAACTATTTGTATGTTATGTGCCAATTTTTTAAAGAGAAAATATAAAAAAATATGTTTTTGATGGGTTTTTTAATGTTCTATTTACAGAAAGAAAAATGTTTTAATATTGGTACTAATATTTTTTAATTTTTTATAGACCACTTTAGAGCCTTTTGTGTTTTTTTTTTTTTTTTTTTTTTTTTTTTTTTTTTCATGTCCAGGTAGTAAAAAAGAGAGTAAGTTTGGTTCCTCATAGCATTCTACGAAGTAAAAATAGGTACCTACCTACACTATTCTTGAGATGTTGAAATTTCAAAATTAACTTTGCCAGAAATATCTGTTCTCAGAGCCTTCTGAGATGCTTTACATTACAGGAGTTCATCATACTCTTACGTAACAAGATGGAATGGACAATCCTTAGAGAATTCGTTTCAAAGAAATTACTTTCTAGCATAATTTGTTTATTAGAGGTTTTACTTCGCACGCGGTTGCCTAGATTGTCACCCATCCGGGTAACAACCAAGCACAACGTTGCTCAACTTCAGAGAACTACTACATTCAATGTACTATCCCCGCTGGCTACTTTCTAGTTATTTTAGTGGAGATGCCAAAACTACCAAGAAGAAATTTCAAGCTAAATAAACAATCCTCTTGATTAATATTAGTGGAGATGTCGAAACTACCAAATACGAATATACATAGGTATGTAGGTATTCCCACAGGTAAATGTCTGAAGACATCCTACTTCTAAGAGCAAGGGCCGACTTCCGTGTTTTTCATCGGGTCCGAAAAAAGACCCTAGGCGCAAACAATGGCCCTTGAAACAGTATCCATGGTAAACACTCATCAAGACAGTATAAGTCCATATTATAAATTTATGCATAAAGCTACTCGTAAGAAAAGTTCACGTTTGTTTCGATTCTTGGGTCACTTTGTCCTGCCTCTCTTGGCCAATGAAATTCAATCCGTATATCATAAGAGTATCCGATGTCGTGTGCTAACTTCACACCTGTTCTGCACCACGTGCTCAATGTTTACAAACCCACATGTATCATTTTATTCACAACTCGTTCACCTTATAACCCCGTGTCAAATGAGCCAGGATTGGATTAACATTTGAATAGTCGAGGGTTTGACATCATAAGAGTATCCGATGTCGTGTGCTAACTTCACACCTGTTCTGCACCACGTGCTCAATGTTTACAAACCCACATGTATCATTTTATTCACAACTCGTTCACCTTATAACCCCGTGTCAAATGAGCCAGGATTGGATTAACATTTGAATAGTCGGGGGTTTGACTTGACTGAAGATTTGCATGTGCGAGATCTTTTGTGTCGATTTGTTAGTACCAGGAATAATTTTAACAGCTGTGCGCTGTTGCTATTGTTAGGTATACTCTTTGGAGGCACATGTACCTTTTGATATACTGCACCTTTTCCCAAATTTAGGTGGAGTAAAAGAGTTGTGCCTAGCAGTTGGTGATTGGTAAATCTTTGTATAATATAGGTACGCCTAGGCCTTTTAGCAAATGGACTGTTTTCTTATAAAACGGGCTTTATAAAATGAAGTATCAAAACTGCAGGGGTCTCCTCGCAGTTCATCTAATTTAATTATTCCAAGTCAAAAGTAGCAATGCAGCTATGATAACCGTCTCGTCTGTATGATTAGAAGAGGTCAAATCGTTTTAAATCAGTTCAAGTGACTGAAGGCCTTTGACTCTGTCTGGATAGCACAAGGATTTGTTACCGTCAGCTAAAAAGTTATGTGCAACAGGAACTTATAATAAATGAAAAAGAGATTTTAATTGTGTTAAGCGAAAGTAAATGATTGAAAAAAATATGTCTTTTTCCCCGGATTAATACCCTTCGATAAAATAATTATGACTTCATTCGAACTCGAACCAACAACCTCCAGATCCGAAATCCACCAGGCTAAATACTAGACTAATATAGGTACCTAGGTACATACCTAATGCCCATAGTAGGTACTCGTAATAGTATGTATATTCTATTTCTACCTATTAAATTAAATACGAAATTATATACATGCAATAATTTCAATATTTATGTTATTGAAACAGGCGAAGGGCAAAAAAAGAAATATTTCTAGTAGGTATGTAATAATTGTTTGTTTTGAAATTTGACTAAATTATTCTACGCAGACATTTTTGTAAATAAGTTAATCATTCAGTTACCTACTACGAAATATAACACAGGTGAAATAGCTAAAGAGTTTTTATAAAACGTTTGAATTTATAACGAAATACTATCAATAAACGAATTACCCAAAATCACACCAAATGAAAATAGAAAGTAATAAAGAAAGAAAACTATTCTTTTTTGACAAATAATAATAAAAACAACTTACAATTCACAGGAACTGAATTCCTCACAAACGACTCTTAGAACTAAACTTTCACAACAAAAGTTGCAATATCAGGGAAAGTGTGTTTTCCACAAATATTTGTGCGCACGTGCCTTTGTGTTTTCCCCCGACCCCTCTATTGATCTTTACTTTATTTATTTACTCGTAATTTTCGGAAAAAAATGTTTGCCCTTTTTTACCCCCATTTCTTTTTTATCTTTCTACAAACATTATTATTGCTTTTTCACCCAAATACTCAGACTCACCCCTACTTCTTTGACGCAAAGTTCTAGTCGTGTTTTGGTGGAGGCGCTGCTTTTCCCACTTTACGTCTACGAATTCAGATCTGAATAATTGATGCGATTCAGCGTACATTTTTCCTCCCTAGATAATAGGAGACACTTGAGACAGTACTATTGTCCGATTTCAGTTTTTGTTGTCTTTTTGCCTGTATGAATATTCGAAGTTGCATGTGTAGAGATGAAGGTTATTATTATTTACTTTTTTAAGCCCAATATAGAGATGGTACAGATTTCAACAATTTTAGGGGAAACCTCGTTCTGTCCAACTCAATGCTCAATTCTCTCGTTGAAAGATACTCCTTCCAATGTTCAGATTTGAAAATCAAGTTCTCCTACTTGGGGTCTTTGGTGATCACGCTGTCAATTCTGTTCATCTTCATTCCCGCCTATGTGTTCAGTTCAATTGAGCCCAACTGGAGCTACTTGGACTCGCTGTACTTCTGCTTCATCTCAATAACTACCATAGGACTTGGGGACTACATCCCTGGGGTCTCGTTCTGTCCAACTCAATGCTCAATTCTCTCGTTGAAAGATACTCCTTCCAATGTTCAGATTTGAAAATCAAGCTCTCCTACTTGGGGTCTTTGGTGATCACGCTGTCAATTCTGTTCATCTTTATTCCCGCCTATGTGTTCAGTTCGATTGAGCCCAACTGGAGCTACTTGGACTCGCTGTACTTCTGCTTCATCTCAATAACTACCATAGGACTTGGGGACTACATCCCTGGGGAATCACCCCAGCAGGAGTTCAAGTCTTTGTACAAAATCATCGTATCTGGTAAGCATCGGCATTTTTTTCTTCTTTAAATATTTTACGTTAAAATTGAATAAAGGGAAGCAGCGAACCAAGCTTTACTAGAAATAGAAAAAATATCTTGATTAAAACAAAAGAGAGTTTGGCACATCCACTAAAAATGGACAGCACTAAGCAGAAAAGAACCATCCAAAAGAGGAATCGCTTTATGGATGGTTATTTATGCCTAATGCTGTCCAAATATTCTCTACCCATCTTCAGTGATTTAGGGTACATATTTATTAAATAATTTACAACTAACTGACTTTCCTATTTTTTCTTTGCTTTCAGTGTATCTCATTCTAAGTCTGCTGTTCACAATGTTTGTACTCAAAACATTCCACGCTATTCCGGAGTTGAAGATCATGAAAATCTTATCATTGCGATTCAACGATCCCGGATTCTACAAGAATGCTTCAGAGTACCAAATTTTATTTGGTAAAGGAGATAGTAGCAGTATTAGTAAACTATATTCTCAAGATTCAGACACCTTATCATGACAGTAATAACAGGCAATCAGCCTGCAGGACCCATTTAGCCTACCTACCGTTTTTTCATAAATTCAAATATAACCCAATAGGCTGTTGTTTTTGAATTTCAGTATATTGTTTGAAACAGAAAGGAACTCCATTTTGTAGTTTTAATAAAAAATAAAAATAATTGTAACTATAGGTACCTAAATATATTTTTTTTTCTTGTCTTTCTATATTTTTCACAGTAGGTACCTGGGAACCTAATATTTTAAGGTGCAAAATCGGTCGGGTTCGAATCCCAACCGAAACAAGAAGTTCCAAGGGCAGCAGAAAATAATGGCATCAAACTCGCCTGGTGTGTAATGGTAATTTGGTATATTTTAAGAGTCGAAGTTTATAATATTACCTACCTACAGCCATTCATTTTCCTATGCCACCTAGGTATCTAACGATCAAAATGCCCTCCAGATCAATCTAAAATAGGACAAAGAAAGTATAAAATCAAATTTTAAAAACAAAGAACTTTGCTAAAACTCTTAAACAATCAATTTGCTAAAACTCGCCAACATGAGTTCAAAGACCTCGGTGTTTTGGATCAGGATCTTCCGCATTCCTGACAAGGTCGTTCAAAGAGGTTAGAATTCGGTGGATTTGAGTCGACAGTAGAAAAGTGAAGCCATCTGTAAGAACTCGAGCTGCCTCATAAAGCCGTAGACCAGCTAAATTATGAGGAATTATTTCTGAAAGTATTATTTTTCTCTTTATTATTTATTTATTGCACTGGAATTTGTTGATTTTACCATTTTGCTGTCGAAAAATTCATGGGGATCAAAGGTCAAGTTTGTTTTCTACATGAACTAGGATTCTGAAAGGGTAAATCATGGTTTGTAAACAAACTTGTAAACGGATCTTTTTGCACAGAGGTACAGAGATTTTTGCTCGTTTGTTTTGTTGATAAAATTTTTCCTTTCAAGTTTTGATTTTTGATGGCTCTCAGAAGGGGTAAAAGTTAAGGATAAGCTGATAAGGACCAAAAGGATTGCGATTTAAAGGTTCTAATCAACGTGCTTTAACAATTTGCCGAGTCCAGTTTACAGATATGGGTACTTGGGTACATATGTTACTTTTAAGAATAAAAGTCAATTTCATCCTCTCACCTTGCACCGTGTAGAGGCAGAGGGGCACATACAGTTATTTCCCCTGAATCATTTTCTACCATTTTCTCAAAAACTAGGTGCGTACATTTACCCCGCTGCATACCTTTGCCCCGCCCTACCCTAACCTTTGCCTTTTCTATAATATTGAGATCGAAGGGATTTGTTATTTGCAGTATTCAAAACTTCATACATAATAAAGAAATGTGCTTCGTAAGTAAGTACAGTTCCAGAAAGTTAATACCTACATTTTTGTGCACTGTAAATAAAAAGAACATTTTAAAGGATTTATTGAATGGAAGGTGAGGGGGGGGGGGGGGGGGGAAAGGGTTCTTTAAAAATTATACAAAAAA
>NW_007377866.1:171119-182290 GCF_000475195.1 Diaphorina citri
AAATAAAAAAAAAAAAAAAAAAAAAAAAAAAAAACGAAAGAGGAAGGTATTATTTTCATAATATGCGAAACATGACTCGAAAATTTATTTGCGGATAGGTATCTCGTGTCATAAAATTCGGAGAATAATTCATAATTCAACCGACGCGACGCTATGTAGGTATTATATTCCTACTTGTAAATAAGATACATAAATCCCCAGAACGAAAGAGAAATAATTACCTAGGTAGAAAAAAAAAACTCATTTCCGTATTCCTAGCTGTATTACCTACTGGTAGGTAAACAATATTGATGGTCGAAAACCTCTGTCTAGGGAATTTTATGTATACCCTGTGATGTGAAAATGTGTAATTTACTTTAAGGAACTTATTTATATGCCTCCTTATAGTCCTTATCCATACTAGGGAAATGTCTCCTTAATTTAATTATGTAGACCAAAAATTTCCTGGGGCCCTGTTTCCAGAAGGTACGGTTCGGCCGTTATTCCGGACGAAATTTTCGCTATTTAGGGCTATGCAGGGAAAAAGCTGAAAATGAACTAGCGCTTCTCACGACTTTTCCTTTAGCTACAGGTCGCTCAAATTTTGCAGACACCTTCCATAGTTAATGATGATGAAAAGTGTCCGCGGGCCGGACCTCGAGAAATGTACGGTTCGGCCGCTATTAAACGCCAAATCTTTGAAAAAGCTCAAAAAGAGTTCGCAATGCTTAGGCCTTTAGATTTCAGCCAATGTCCCTCGAACTTGGCACAGAGATTGGATAAATTAATTTCGTACAGACCTATTATAATTCACGTTGAATAAATTTCTTACCATTAGCGGGACTAAAAAGTAAAATAAATACGAATGCTGTTACGTTACATATTTTTATTTTTTTTTATTATTTTTTTTTTACATTGAAAAAATTCCTAAAATTTGTTCAACCTGTACCTCAAAACAGGTTTTAGTAGGCCAAATAATACCTTCAAAGTCCATACCTTATTTTCCTACCTGTCCATTGGTATTAACCTTAGTACTTTGAACATTCTACGTAGATAAAGCTTTTACATCTACAGGGCTATTCAAAAGAAAGTTACGATCCAACAGAAAGTTCCGATGTGTGAACCAACCTCAGTGGTGTAGTGGTTAGCCCGGTGGACTTCGTATCTGGAGGTTGGTGGTTCGAGTCCAAGTCAACTGATGGAGTTGACTAATGCCTGATCTTACCACACAGAGTTTTCAGTTAATCCAGAGTTCAAGAAATACTGGCCTGTGTAAATCAAATGGGTGACGTCAAAGAAAACCTTTGACACTGTGTTTAACTCTCAGTGGTAAGTTCAGCCATAAGTGGTCTGGAGATTTACCGCACTCCTTAATTTACTACTCTGACCTTTTCATATGAAAGTTGCACTTTTGTTAATTTGCCGTTTTCGCTTTTTTCAATTTTTAATATGAAAACACTTCTAAAAAATAAAATCGTAGGTACTTTACTTTTGAAACAAGAAGCTCAAGAGGGTGAATTTTTTCAACCTGATGCATTCAGAGCAAATAAAGTTCTACTTAAACATCAAGAGTTATTCTGCGGAGAAGGAAAGAAGGATTCAGAAAAGCTTACCTTCTTCCAAGCAGAAGCATAAACAGTGAAATAAACAGTACCTACTACGTGCTAGATTTTTTTTTTCAAGAGAAACTGAGTAAGTACAACATTTTGTACAGTAAAAAGATGTTTTTGCGTGTCTGATTGTCTGGCAAACATGATAAACTGACATTTAACGTGTTTGATACGTTTGCGACATTTAATTTATACTGAGACGATTTCTTTCTCCTAGAGTTGCACCCAACTGTTTCAAATACCCCGTAACATAGTGTAATAGAAAGTAAAAATGGCACTCCAGATGCGAATGTGTTCGAAAATTTCTCGGTCGGTGTGTGTTAGTTCGAAATATAGTTTATTGCACCCAACTGTTTCAAATACCTCGTAACTTAGTGTAATAGAAAGTAAAAATGGCACTCCAGATGCGAATGTGTTCGAAAATTTCTCGGTCGGTGTGTGTTAGTTCGAAATATAGTTTTAAATTTCAAAATATTTTGTGTAACAAGCCCGCCAGCTTGAGGTATTCAAATTTGAATTTGGTCAGACATGCATCCGCTTCATCCCACGTTTTGGAATCGCCTTTTGGTCTTGTAGATGTGCCAAATCAAACTCTGACGGATTACGTCTTCAGGGATATTGGACCGTGGTCTAATTTACCAATGATTGTAAGTTTAAACTTTTAATCTATTTTATCATCTAGATAAAAAACTACAAGTTGTGCTTTGTTCTGATACCATTGTACTTCCATTTTCTGAGTCCTACCTACCAGAGTCCTTCAATTTTACTCAGTAGATACCTACTGTATCTCCTCTGTAGTTATTCAGAAAATAAGCGCGACGCCCTCGCGCCACGCACGAATCTGGGGACAATATGGTGATCATGTGAAGATTTCTCGAATTAATTTTGTTTTCATCCGAAATTTATACTGAATAAAAAAATTAAATAAATAAACACGGACGTGTGTTACACAGAAATAAGTTGCCATTGCTGATAATATTCATCGCGTATGTCGACCGCCGTACTGTAGGGGAATCGCTGAGAAGTGGCGAGTGGTAGGGTTTAGTGATAATATTATCGAGCAATACTATTGACTTGTTCCCCTTTACTCATTGCTCTTGTGCATCAGTCAGTGTAGTTTTATCAACAAACAGTTGAGCTAATTTTTTATTCAAATTCAGTGTTTACGTTTAACGAATTTTTTGTTTAAATTGATAGGTATTTTCTAAAAATAGCGATGGCGGTTCATTTGCAAACATGTTTGAAAATTTCTCGCTCCGTGAGCTTAAGTACGAAGCACAACATCAAACAGAAAGTCTTTCACAATAGATACGGGGTACCGTTCAGTTTGCACAATTCAAATTTCCGATTTGTGAGGTGTGGATCTAGTTCGACTTACGTTCAGGAGTCACCCTTCGGCCCTGTAGATGTTCCTAATGTCTCTTTACCCAATTATATCTTCAAAGATATCGACCAGTGGATGGATAAATCTATGATAGTGAGTATGAAGCTAACAATTATCCAAAAATAGAAGAAAAAATAATACCTTCCTACGTCCTTCCAGAAATAGGTAAACAGAAAAATCAAACGGAGCTACCTACAACGTTACAAAAGAATAGCGCTTTTCCTGTAACAAGAACGGAAAAAAATACGTACGTGGGTAGGTATTTTCTTTCTAAGAACAAAACAATAAGCATTCATTCAATTACTCAGTGAAATAGATTCTCTTAAGTGAATTGCGTCGGATTTTAGAGATAGGTACTATCTGTTGTCTATTAATTAAAATGATACAAATGATAGCTAAATACCAGAATGAGTAAGTAGAATCGTTTTGGAAAACAAGTAAAACAGATCTGCCTTAGACCCTTAGAGCGAAATATTCACCTTATTAGGTCTACCTACACTACCTACCAATGTGGCCTATTGGTAAAATGCTGGACATTGGATACCTAATGGCAAATGACCACTGTGACCACTTTCGTCATTCTTGAAAGGTAACATTAAAAAGAGCTGCTTGTTTTGTCGGTCGGGTTTTGGTTCGAATCCCATCTGAAGCGTAGATGTTTGTTTACCATGGTATCCGAAAGGGTGGTCTTCAAGGCAACTGGGCGCTGCTAGGTTTTTCCGGGCCCACTTAGGCTGGGTGAGATTAATGTGGGGAGGCGGAAACCATCATAGATCTACAAGAATTTTGTTGATTTGATATCGCAATTTTTGCTGTTATTGTAACTACATAAAGGCTTGATTATAATTATTGGAATGTGCTTTCACAGGAATCGATGCTAGAACTGTGATATCACTATAAGTCGATTAGAGCAGAGAGAACCGATTAGTAGGATTGTGTGATTGGGTCATATTACTTTTAGCAGGAAACGAAACGTGATCTAAATAAAGCTGATAGCTACCAACTAATCTCGAGATTTGGATTAACCATTGTACTTCGTACTTTCTTCATGGCCCATAACTGATAAGGTGGTGAGCAGAATGTTGTTTGTATATTACTGATTATTCTCTGAACATAGCGACTAAGAGGTAGAATCAAAATAAAGAGAACGTACCACGGAAGTAGCAGTAACCTTTAACAAATTATTTCTATCAATAGCAGGCAATTCACTAGATCAGTGACCGTAGGTAATGTATTTTAGCAAATACATAGTTTATAATCATATGTAAACAAAAGGCACAATTCAATTTTAACCTCAGAAGTACGATCACAAAGAGTTTCACACTCTTTTCGCGAGTCGAACACTCGAACCAAAGCTACAAATCCGGTTATCCAATAGCAGGCAATTCACTAGATCAGTGACCGTAGGTAATGTATTTTAGCAAATACATAGTTTATAATCATGTAAACAAAAGGCACAATCCAATTTTAACCTCAGAAGTACGATCACAAAGAGTTTCACACTCTTTTCGCGAGTCGAACACTCGAACCAAAGCTACAAATCCGGTTATCATACCTGCAAAAATTGTGAATAGGCTATTAACTTCCTCACAATAATTGTTATTCAATTTTAATTAGCATTAAATTGCCGACTGCGTAGTTGTTAGATTGATTGTGCAAGGGACAATTTGCTGTGATGCATAGTTGCACCAGAACTACGTAGATCTATAGAAGGTCAATCGAACATGCATAGCGACAAAATTTCTCGAGTATTAGAAAGTTTACTGGAATTCGTATAAATTGTGTTGATTCCAACTCTTCCAAGCCTTCTAGCGATCACCTCTCCAAATCAAGGTTTAAAGGTTTCGAATATTCTATTCTTGTTTATGTTGTAGTTGTTAGGTCGGTACCAAGCCTTCTAGCGATCACCTCTCCAAATCAAGGTTTAAAGGTTTCGAATATTCTATTCTTGTTTATGTTGTAGTTGTTAGGTCGGTGCTCGTGTACGATATCTATTTATAAACTCAACTCATTAGTAGAACAGGTATTTTGAAACGAAATCAGGTATTTCTTTTCTTAGGTATTTTTAACGTAATAACGAAATTAGGTTTTTTTTTCTCTTAGAATAGCCTGTGGTTGGTAGGTAAATTTCTGGTTTCGTGAGCGGCAATGGCCGGAGGAAAAAAAAGGGGGAGAGGTGCCAATTTGTTTCCGTGAAGTCACAAAAAGCGCTCAAGTAAAAAAAATAAAAAAATAAATAAAAATTTCTCCTAGAAACCTGAAGTACTTCCTTGAAGGAAATGTACCTCCTTATCAAAAAGTAAACTCCGGGACGGACTTGCACTTTGAAGATCCGATTCAATTCCCTACGGAGTAAATATTTTTTCGTCTCTGCTTGGAATTCGAGGGCCAGTGACGGCATTGACAGTACAAGGGTAAACAGATTTATTTACAATATTAGGAAGCAATTATAAATACCAACACCTCAGGCACCAAGTGCTACGTACTACATTTGTTTTCCAAGAGTTGAAAAGAAAGTCTGATTGACCCTTGATAATGACGTACCCATATACCCGTTCAAATTATTTCCTATAGTTTTTGCACTTTGAAATTGAAATTTATCAAAGTAGGCACCTGGAACACAACAAGAGCGATAAAATATTGTGTAGTCGTCCATTTTGTTAACTAGGAAGTAAACAAAGTGATAAGAAAATAACTGCTAAATCTGGCAATCTGACATCATGAGTTGTAAAGAATCATAGTTAGCTCTGCTGGAGAATGCCTGAGATATTCAAAGTTAAGAGCATTCTAGACCCTGAAATATATTATTGACTTAAATAAAAAAAAACAGCGGTAAAATGCCGCCAACCGTTGCACCGATCTTAACCAAAAGTTTCGGGTCGCATAATTGTCATATTTGACATCTACATACCAAATTTCAAGTCTCTAGCTCTAACCGTTCTCGAGATATTTTGTTTACAGACAGACAGATTGACACACAGGCACACACACGCACCAATGGCTGAAACTTTGGATTTAGGCTCTAGGGACCTAAAAACGTGTTTTGGCACTAAAAACTGACAATCGAAATTTTGACCCGATTACATTACTTTCCTTATCCTACTGCTACCACAGAAGATAATGTTATGTGGTCCCATATGAACTGTCTGGTACATTAGGTAACAATTAGTTCTACACATAAACACAGATTACCTGTCTGTCAAGTATGTTTTGTTACGTGGGGTTCTACAATCTCTCCGGATAGTCTCCAAGTGTTCTCAGTCTCGTTCCAAGCACTTTAACGTGAGATTGTACAAGCGGGGATTTAGGTAGTACCTCGCTCTAGCTCGGGACATTCGTAATTATTCACATTCTGCAGAAATCTCATTGTTCTTACTATTAGTTTCCATTTTCCTTTTTCCGCTTGTAACTTATAAGAACCACAGTAGCTCAGAGATAGAAGGTCAGACACGTTAGCCGAAGAGCTGGGGTTCGGATCCCAGAAATTACAACAATTCGGTAGCGACATTTATTTTATGAAAGTTTTGCAAATTAACACTTTTTCGCTTGTAGTGCATCTACTCGAGATTTTCTCTTTCATTGGAATAATTGTTTCTCGCTAAAATCGTCCTCACAAATAATTAGACTATAAATAAACAAGGCCTCTTACATTTTTCAAGGGCCCGTGCTGTCCAAAGAGGACTGCAAAGTCCCTAGTTTAATTAAGGGCTCGTGTATTTTTCGATAGAGGCTACCATAGGAAATGGAGAGTTAGAACATACAGAAAAATAAATGCACACAGAGAGAACCACTGCACTAAAAATCTCGTAAATCTACATATTTTTACAAGTGAAAACAAGAGGAGAATGGAATGAAGGAAGGGAGAAAATGAAGGCGAGAGAGAGAGGGAGAGAGAGTTCATAGTATTGAATTTTGCATAAAAATTAATATCGCAAAAAAAAAAAAAAAAAAAAAAAAAAAGGGGGGTAAACCGGATTTGGCAATTATGTTCGCGGATTCGCGTCCCGAATCGACATTTTGGGTATTTGGCAAGCCTAAGTATAGGTACAATTCAGAGTCAACTTGCAGGTAGGTACCTACCTATAATATTTGGAAATTGTAGATAGGTACAATAGATGAGTAATGAAATTTAATTTTCAACCTCTTTGCATTTTTTCCCCCTCCAGACATGCGGTACCAGTGGAAGAACCTATAAGTACGGTGAAGGAAGGTTCATCACACGACAATTTGCCATCGCTCTGCTCAGGGAAATTGGACTGAAAAAGGGGGATGTGGTGGGAATTTTGATGCCAAATATACCAGAGTATGCATTCGCCATCCATGGAGCTTTGGAAGCGGGTCTTGTCGTCACCTTTGTCAACCCTCTGTACACCCCAGGTTAGAAGCCTTCTACTCACAGAATAAATTTAGCTATAAAAAAAAGAGGCAACGAACCCGGGCCCTTTTGCACGGCAAACAAAAGCGTGACCACTGCACTAACCGTGCCCCCTACAGAGTAGAATAGAAGGAAATAAACTTGTTTCTTTATCAGTACTTAAGTGTTTTATCATTCATCAATAAATAATTGTCTATTAAAGTCAACAACAAGCTTTGTTTGAGAAAAATACAAATCCACCGCGAAAACTGTTCTTGCCGCAGACGGGAGTAAACCACAAAACAAGGGTTGAAAAGAGAGCTCTGTGTTTAAACGAAATGTGGTTTTTCATTTGATTAGCTTTTGATGGAAAACCGCATCTGTATGCACGCCCAATATTTCCAGTTAACAAAATACTCGGAGCTCTAATTACACTTATGACCCGGGTATAGAATAGAATTTAGGCACGCTGTAAAATGCTGAATTTATGCGCTGCATCAGCGTTCAAAGTAACCCAATGAAATTATGGAATTTTTGCTATCGAAAAACTAATGAAATTTTTGCTTGATTCTCGAAATAGATCCGGGAATTTTAGGATGGTAAGGAAGAGCGTTCCGTCCTCACAAAGCTGAGAGCTCTCTGATTTAGCCAGTAGATGTCATGCCTATAATAAGGTCACCTTTTTAGATAGATGCATCTTTCAACGTTGCTTAACATGCATAATGTCCTATTCTTTTTTTCTATCTATTCTGTCTAATAATTTCTTTATGTCCATCTAAAAATCTATTACATCTGTTTCAAACATTGAAAAGTTCCTGGTACTTTGTACAATGTAGGTGTAGGTAAGTTGAGAGATTGCTTCAGACATTATTTTTGCACTGAAATTCTTTTATGGACTGTTTCATTTATCCGGGTAGGTCCATTCTTGAAGAACTCAGACCGCATGATGGTAGCATTGGTAGCTCAGAATCCACACATGAAGCAAAACAAATCGCTGTGCCAAGCCAAGACAGTACACAGTAGATGAAAACATAAGACTAAACACTTGGTTCTACCAAGTTTTATTTTACAGAGATGACTTGTTTTTATCTCAGCTAGTCATTACCTGTTTTGTAAACACATAGTAAATACATATTCATCAGGATACCTAGATGAAAACATACGACTAAACACTTGGTTCTGCCAAGTTTTATTTTACAGAGATGACTTGTTTTTATCTCAGCTAGTCATTACCTGTTTTGTAAACACATAGTAAATACATATTCATCAGTACATATTTATGTCTCAAACCCTATCTTATCAGAATTTTGTTTGATTTTCTTTGTAGGTAGGTACATATATCATACCTTACCACATTTCCTAGACACCTGTTTTACAATCTGTTTATGTGTTAGAGCTGTTCGCTGATATTTTTTACATTTTTTTTCTATTTCTAATTTACATTTTTGCTTTCTATTTCTAAAGCAATTATCATTATTATTATTATTTTTAAATGATAGTCTGGCTGAGGGACTATAAACAGAGAGTAGATCAGCGTCTAGCCAGGGGACTACAAATAGGGAGAAGACTAGCCCAAATTTCCTCACGCTAATCAATAGCGAAGGTTGAGTGCGAAGGGCATCCCATTTGGAAAATTTTGTTTAGCCAAAACCAGTTGGCCTCAAAGCGATCACTCTAAAGCTGATTGAGAGGTCGACGACAAACGCCGACCCCATTTGAACATGGGAAAAGGCGAAGAAGAAGAAGAAGAAGAAGATTATTTTTAAATGATCTTTCCCAATTAGGTAAAACTGAACTAATTGTTTTCCACTCTCTGCTAGAATTTCCACCAGATTCCCTTCTTTCTTCCACTGGAAGTTTTGGGACACGAGTCCTCAAGAGGGAAAGAAACTCGCTATCACATTGGACTTTATCACAAGAACAATACATGACGACTGTAGGTGTTTTATACAGGTGTATGGCTATTCGACTTCCTGATATTTCATAATGCTCTCACGGCACTACATTAAAATTGTTACGAGATTCGGAATATTCAATTTTACGAGTAGAAAACACGTAGGTAAATTACTAAATTTTAAATATTACAAAAGTTTAATTATACGGATGACAGGATGACAGGATAATAATTATGGTTGTCTTTCCGTTGTAATAATGTGTTCATTAATACCTATATGTTATATTATTTTTTTACCTGATTTTTCATCCTGTATTTAACCGATGCACCCAACCGTAGGAAATTTAATACCTACTTACTCGTATTTTTAACATTACGATCGTAAATTTTAAATTTTTATTTATGACAAAGTGTGTCGCATTCGCCAACCTTCTTCAAAGATGTCAGGACTATGACTGTATGACTGTCTTGTGACCCAGGTGTTCGGCATGGGTTAACAATGCACATTTTATGACGTTACTGTCATTTCCCCGTCCACTATAGTCTCTATATGACGAGGTTTAATTAATTTATGATCGACTGCACAGACCCATAGAGCTGCACGCTGCGTCCATGTGTTGCACTGCAGCGGTCCTTAAAGTTGCACATGCAGGCACATTTAAAAGCAAGCCGCAAAAATAGGCATTAAAAAATAAGCAAGTTCTAAAAGTTCTCCCCTCAACTCTCGAGGTATCAAATTTGGTGTTAGTACTTCCCCCACAATACCTAATGATCCTATGGAAAAAAAATTGTTTACCCTAATTATTGCAAGGTGGACGGACCTCTTCTAACTGTTAAGGTACCTTTACACTGGGGCAACCTAACCTAGCAACAGGCAACAGCGACCTGCGGCGGATTGCTTGTTGCTGGTTGCCTGTTCTATCCTGATGTAGAAAATGAGAAAATACAATCTTTTAGAAAGAAATTGACTTATACGAGTACACTTCAGAGTTCTATTCTTTTGCATAATTTTTCTATTTGTAATGCCTCCTGCTCCTACCATTCTATTTGGATTGTGGCGAAGAGAGATTTCTTATGCTTCATCTTCAAGTTTTTTCTTTCTACTTCATTTTCTTGCAAGTTAGCCTTTAAATTATAAATTACAAAAGGTTTTAAAAAATTAATTGGAGCTCCTATCTTAAAGGGCCTTCTTTTATAGGCCTAGAAAAAGGCTGCAGGGAAATCCTATAAAATTAATTCCATAGCTTTTTTCTCTTAGCTATTTTGCCTTTTATTATAAGTCTTTAAGACTTCAGAATCTCTTAAGACACAATACTAAGCTACGAACAAAAGGATTATACGGTATCCTACAAGATGAGTATTATAGACTTGAAAAGAAGAAAAAATCAGAAGTAGAGATTAGACACACCTGATTGGTCATCTCATCAACTTGTAAAGGCGCGTGCGAACCAATTAGAAATAATTGGCGTATGTTACCTTACTCTTGAGCTGGTCTAGTGTCATAAAGTACCTCATCATTCTCATCTCATGTTTCAAACTCATTTTCTCATTAATCATTATTCCTCTCCATGTGTAGACTCAATTATTGACGTAGGTACTATATGCCCTGGTCCTTACATAAGATCAATAGGTAAGTATAGGTAGGCTTGCCAAACGTCCCGAATTGGCCGGGACAGTCCCGAATTTCAGGGGGTGTCCCGGCGTCCCGTTCAGTTTTTCATTTTGGGGCGTTTTGTCCCGAATTTTCGTTTTTGTCCCAGAAAAAATTCGGGACGCGTTTTTTTAACTTTGAAATTAGGTACCTCTAATAATCAGAATTTGTTCTTAACTTTTTTAAATTTGTCATGCTTTCATCAGTTTGCTCTTCCACTTTGCTAAACCTTTATAATAAACGAGACTTTATGGTTTTCTGGACAAAATTTGCACCACCATTTTCGTGATCCTGGTAAA
>NW_007377866.1:182467-188851 GCF_000475195.1 Diaphorina citri
TAATAGTCCGTCCACTATACCTTTTATTATTAGTAATAATAAAGGAAGGACGGACTAAAAAAGCGACGCAGAAAAAAAAGGATTCGGTGTCGGTGTTGGTATTCAGGAACTAATTTCGAAGCACCCTACATAAATCTAATCTCCGATAAAAGGTTAGTTTTATATCCGAGGAGATTAATTACGTTCCGACTCATTTGGAAATGGATTTTAATTGTTAACCACCAAGATAGTGGATTGGAGCACTTCAGGTGCCATACTGTTTTGTAGCTCGTACCTTTCGTTCTTGGAGATAAAATATATCTGGAATAGATCAGTTGCGCTTACTTGGGTGATGTTTCAAAGTCATAGAACAGGAAAAATGAGGACCAACGGAATTTTTCTTTTTCTTCTTATACCAACCATTTAATTTTTCCTAAAGCACATTTGGCCTGTTTTTCTTTTCACATATTACGTTGAATTTTCGTGTTCACAATTTTGAAGGACAAGTAGGTAATGCTCAAGTAGCTACCTATCTATACTTCAATAGCATAATGTAGGTATGTAGGATAATGGGTAACCAATTATTCATGGTAGGCACTCCATAGTTTTGTACAGGGTATTCACTTGCAAAAGTTCTGGAGACAAGGGTTCTAGGGTTAAGAAAAATTTGAAAGAGCATTCATTGAGTCAGTTTTGCTCGTTGGTGGTTTTAATTGGACTATTTTTGACAAAAAGACTTCGACCAACAAAGTGTGAAAATAAAAAGAAATGTACAAAAAGAGAAAGACCGAATAGTAAATTGTGACACTTACCTACCTATCTAGGGTGAAAATCCTTCTACAAAATCATGAGATTGATTAAACAAGGGTAAGGGTAATAATGAGATTGATAAAAGAAAGACCTAATAAAAGTCCTTAATGTTGACAAAATTTCGGCTCCCGATATCTTTACTTCAAGTTACAATTACCGCAGACTCCTACGTTGTTCTAATGAAGTTAACACCCGAGCTACAAAACACTCAAGGTAGGTGTAATGTGTAATTTGTAGAAGAACCAAGTATTTCACCCAAACAACAAAGTGTATTAATCAAATCAGCCTTGACTGTTTTCCTTGTAATGTATTCACTAGGGCCGTGATATGAATGAATTCTAACGCCTAGCTCGAGTAAGAGACTTGTCTGTCTGAAAGTATGAACTGAAATCTAGCAGACTGGTGTTAGAAATAATGGAGAAGACGAGTAGGTAGATTATTGTATGAAAGATACCTATAAGATGCCTATTGTATGAAAACGAGAAGAGATATACTTTTTGGTTTCAATATTGAGCTAATGCCATGGACATTGTGGATTTTTCCCTTGTAGAAAAGGAATTCTACCTTTACCTTCCCTAGTTAGTTCCCAAATCTCCCCTTACGAAAATGTTGTCTATGACATGAATAATCTCTTATTAATAAGATAGAAAAGCAAAAGCCCTTGTTGGCTCTTCTGGGGTTAATGTGTCAAGCTTTTGTATGCCCTAACAGTCAGAGGTGACAACCACTTGTAACATGAGAGCGTTGACCCCAGCCTGCAACTCTTCAAAAGACAATGATAATAAAATAATGAGCTACAACGTCTGAGCATTGCGTAAAAGATATCGAGAACAAATTGGAACATCAAACGTCCTAGCAAACAAAATGAAACACAGCAAACAATTCAGCAATTGGGCATTGTGATTGAAGGCATATCCGTTATCTTTTAGCATTATCACATGTTTATTCTACTGATTAGGATTTTAGTGCCCCATTTAGATTGTCGAAATCGGACATGTTTGTAGTCCATTACATTAGTAACATTAACATTCCCAAATCAGAGTAGCACAATTTATCACACTGATTGATTACCTACCTATAAGTACAGATTGTCAAAAGTGGTCTTTAAGGACGAAAATATTTTTTTAGTCCGATGACCAAACGAGGGGGTTTTCAGCTTCATAATAGAGATTTTTAATCCCACAGGTAGGTAAATGAAGTACGTTTTGTCGTTACTTTTTCAATAATTTATATAAAGTGTATCTTTTTTCGTTCAGTTCTTCAATAAAGTGTATCTTTTTTTCGTTAACTTCTTCGATAATTTACATAAAGCTCACTGAAGTAACTTATCGATGCTTATCAAGCGCGGACTTCTAGGAATCATTGGAATTTACCAAGAGGGACCTGGCTTTAGGAATTCCACTGGGCTATTAGACTTCATCACCGATTACTGCTGCGGTTAATTACACCAAACTTCACCATACCTGACAGTGGCTAACCTAGTACCATGCAATTTATCATGTCAGAAGAACACAGAACGCATCACAGAGGCTGCTTAAAAGTTACTGGGTTCCAAACAGTTAACGAGCACAAGACGAAAATTTCAGTAAAATCAGATTTTAAGTAACTTTCATTTTAAGTAACTTGCATTATTAGATTATTACATTCACTGAACTACAGTTGAACAGTTGCACAAAAGGTTTAGATTTTGGCTATGAGATGAATAATGGGGTTCCAAAAAGTAGAAGAATCTCTGGACTCAGGAGTATGGTAACTTTTACCATGTGTCTGCAGTTAGCCTATGGATCCTTCAGGGAGTACCCTGCCACCTAAAAGAAGAAAGAAAACACTGGGGGCCTTTGAGAAGAAAAACGACCGAGTTCAGACAGGATCAAGAAAGTATTTTCACAATTCTTGTTAGGAGCAACAACAAAAAGTCTTCTGAAGAGTAGGAAGAAGGTAAGTTATGAACTGGAAGCGATTGAAATAAATGAATACAATAGAAGGCGTGAAAAATATGAATACGAATCACCGATTTGTGCAAGGTTTAGTATACTTGTTCTCTCTATTATTAATTTCATATTCTTTCAATGTCCTCTGATTCCACTTACAAAGAAACGTCCAATAAGGACAAAATGCATTTCATACGACACGAAGTAATTGCAGAAATTGAAACTTGACTATATAAGGGTAGGTATAAGGATTGAAGATTGTGGAAATGTACTCTCATAAATACATGTAAGTACTGACGACTTGAAGGCTTGCTATAATTTTTTCGAATCTTGTGATAGAAATTCAGCTTTTTTTACTTTCTATTACCCTTACGTATAGGGAACCTATACAAGGTAATGAGAAAGTATTGCAATCGGTCCAAATTTTCAAAATCTATTTTATTAAAGGAGGCAGAGTGCATCCCACTACTTTATGTAGAGTTAGGAAAAGCAGGCCCATTATTTCAACATCAGGTTGACATTATAATATTGCACCACTTAATTGATATGTAGCCAGGATAGAATGTAGTCACCTGCTATAAATATGTAAATTTCAGCTACACCTATCTTGATTTGCAACAAAGTCTCACTGCTTTCATGGTCAGCAAATAACAATAATGATGTACACATGCTTACAGCGTAGAATGCGTAGATCATGATTGATACCTATAACCATGTGGCTAGTTAGAGCTATTTTGTTGGGCATAGCTATAAAACGTACCTACTTACCTATCTAATACTGAAGTGTAGGAATAGTCAGTTCACGTGGTCAAGTTCAAGATTAGTAGGGTAGGTATTCAAGTGAAGCCATTGTAGTTTGCTTATTTTTAAAAAAGGGACAATTATTCTTCAAAGATATTAGCAAAGATATTATCCTAACAACATCGAAGGTTAGTTAATTGTTGTTAGGGAAGCACCTATCTAGCTTGAGTATCTTGACTTACTTAACTTATGTCCTTTAATTCCAAGGGGGACGTGGGGTCTCAGCTTAAGTATCAAGGGTACCTAATAGAAAAGATGTTATATATTCTAAATTCCATTTTATCTCTGTTCACAGAGGGGTCGTTGGACACTTTCATAGAGTCACTGAGCTTGAATGCCCCAAATGGTGCTGATTGGACTTTTGGACAGTCCGTGTTCTTCGCCACAACTTTAGTTACCACAATAGGTAAGAAAACTGGTTTATCTTTGAATAAAGGCGAAGAAAATGCTTCTCCACAAGCCTAGCAGATACTCAATTTCTGTAAATCAGAGTAAATTTATCAGAGTAGCAAATGCGTGTATCCTATCCCCGGCCCCGCAGCCCCAGGCATTTAGGGGCCGCCAAATGTAGAAATATACAAAAAATTGTGTCTATATTTGAAGCATCCCCCTGAATAATTGTCTTTTTAGGACTACCATTTATAGGTACAATGATTTATCTCAGTCCCAAGGAAAATGTCAGCAATGCATTCTACCTATATGGAAGTACCAACATTTTATTTCTTTAGGTACACTCGTAGATTTCTACTAACCCCTATGTTTTCCTCTGTTCTCAGGGTATGGTGATGAAATTTATGACTTTCTGATAGGCTGTAGTAGGTATGACTTCACTTTTAACTATGAATCAGATTCCAAGATCATTTCAAAAGTGCAAAGTACAAAAATATAGGTAGTCATCTAACAAATTAGTTGAATGACTCTTATCAAATACCTACTTCCCATTCCCAAATTGACATAAAACCTAAAAGCACAACTTGAGTATCTGTAAGTAGGTAATTAAGATCAATCTAATCATCTGCTATTGCCATTTGACGAAAGCTAAAGCCGCTAAAACAACAAACAACAACAATCTAATCATCACCAAACCTACCTATCATTATGGAAGTACACAGCTTACAGCTACACAACCCTCCTTTAAAGGATATTTCCAAGCACTACTAATGCAAAGTTTAGAAATAAATTGATTGCACTTTTTGTGTCGACTGCTTTCTATGCCAAGGTCGAAGCATAGCAAATTTAACCTTCACCTTGTGAATTGTCACTCAAGACACTTGACATTTTGTCAATTTGTGTCAAGTGACCCTTTCTGAGATACCTACATAATAGAAGACGAGTAACCCTGATTTGGATTTTAATGTATCAACTTACCTTCATCGATTGTAAGGTTTCTAAGGAAGGCTTGGATGAATGGACGGTCAGTTTCTTTCCAATTTCAGCCCAGGAGAACTTTAAATCGCAATCCTTTTGGTCCTTATCAGCTTATCCTTAACTTTTACCCCTTCTGAGAGCCATCAAAAATCAAAACTTGAAAGGAAAAATTTTATCATAGCAGGTGACTACATTCTATCCTGGCTACATATCAATTAAGTGGTGTAATATTATAATGTCAACCTGATGTTGAAATAATGGGCCTGCTTTTCCTACCTCTACATAAAGTAATGGGGTGCACTCAGCCTCCTATAATAAAATACTGATAGGAATGAATGTCATGTCACCAATCCAGGCGTCCAAATAAAAGCCTCGATCAATGTTGCTTCCGTGATCTTTAGAAAGATGCTGGGTATAGGCTCTTTTATCAGTTACGTAATAGCTGCTTTTTATACCTAAGTAACGTGGATAGATCTCTTGGCTGGTTAGGTTTACCTCTTAGATCAAATGATTCTCTGTATTTATGTAGTCAGTTTTTTTTTATGTTTAATGTAGCTAGGTAGTCATTTTATTTTATTTATTTTTTTATGTCTTAGTATTCTAGTGTAGGTAATATTAATATTGTAAAATGGGATCTATATCCCGTAAATTAAAAAAAAAAAAAAAAACCTACCTTGTATTGGAACCTTTTGCAAAAAATGAACAAAAGAAAGAAAACTTGATTCTCGTTCCACCTTAGTTACACCAAAGAAAAAGTTGCAACTCTAAACCCAAAAACATAGATGTTATTCGGAAAGGGAATTTAGCTAAATATTCCAAATCCCCATACGGAGAAAGGTAATAGAGTTTCCCTTTTCACAACGTCTGCGTCTAAATTGAATTACTTTTGCCTATATTTATATGGTACCTGTGAATAAAGGTCAGTGATTTGTCCGGAAACGGGATTTTCTATTACATTTGTGTGTGCTCGTATACATATGTTGAACAGAAGTCCCTTTTGAATATCCAGCATTTAAACCTTTGAATCTTCCCGAGTATCTTTTCAGCCATTCTGTTCTGAGGAAATGTATGTACCCTGCGCCGACCATACTTGAGGAACGTTGTGTGAAAAACGGTCACTTTTGCAAAAATATGGTTTTGAAATGGAATTTTTGCAGGCTGTTAGGTACTTGATGGTCTTAGTGATTTACTCAGCCACTTTCTGAAAATAATATGTAATTATTTAACAATTTTATTTGTTAACATAACAAATTAATTAACATTAAATTTGACGAGGTAGTTTGATGGCCAACCACCATTCCTTCATGAGTAAAATTCTAGTTAACTCGAAAACTCGTGAGTTTTGACTGTAAAACAACACACACGAGGTTAATAAGGGAAAAGTGTTTTCACAGAGGATTTCCCTCTTCTAAAATATGTAGAGGAAAAAGATTTATGTAGTAATTTATAATGAACTCTATCCTCTCCCCCCCCCCCCCCCCCCCTTCTTTCCATC
>NW_007377866.1:189236-204902 GCF_000475195.1 Diaphorina citri
GTATCAGAACAAAGCACAACTTGTAGTTTTTTATCTAGATGATAAAATAGATTAAAAGTTTAAACTTACAATCATTGGTAAATTAGACCACGGTCCAATATCCCTGAAGACGTAATCCGTCAGAGTTTGATTTGGCACATCTACAAGACCAAAAGGCGATTCCAAAACGTGGGATGAAGCGGATGCATGTCTGACCAAATTCAAATTTGAATACCTCAAGCTGGCGGGCTTGTTACACAAAATATTTTGAAATTTAAAACTATATTTCGAACTAACACACACCGACCGAGAAATTTTCGAACACATTCGCATCTGGAGTGCCATTTTTACTTTCTATTACACTAAGTTACGAGGTATTTGAAACAGTTGGGTGCAATATACAATCCGAAGTGATGTCGAGCTAACAAATGATAAAACTGGGACCAATTTCAATTGGAACATCGATGACATGTTGACAAAGTCAATAATATTGATAGATATTGAAATTTCTATACAGGGTACCATCACCATCATGGCTAGGACACTTTCACTTTGAATAAGAAAGCCGAGACCGTAAGAACCTATTGGTATTATTATAAGTAGGGCCATCGGCTGTAATAAACGCCCTATGTCACTGCGACCTGGTTAGATCTTTTTTGACAGAACATGAGAGAAAAAAATACAGTTATAGCATAATATATAGTTTTTTTAATAAATTCAATGTTCAATGGTTTCAAGACAGACCTCTATAACATAATTTTACTATCTAAAACCACCCTGTATAGGTACATATTTTTGTTATCAGGAGGGTAAACTAGATTTATTTTAGTTAAAGTCTGTCTACTGCATAACAAACAGACGACCATTTTATTAATGGATTTCTGATACTAAATGGTAATACTGGATGTACACCGACAGACCAACACTATACATTTTGTACAGTAGCCTGTATTAAGTACCGACCGAATATAGATATTATAGGTACTATTGATGGGGATTGCTGAAGATGACATTAAACACAGGGTACCAGTGGAGGACGTTGAATTCCTAGGGTCTGCCAGACAGGTGGTCGGAGAGGTCTGGAATATACAAGTTCGATGCCCAGCACCGACTAAGAATTTGCATTCAAATTTCAATTGCAAATACTTGTATTGTTCAAGGAAACCTTGCTATCAGCTTATAGTCTAAACGGCGAAAAGTCAACCTCTCACAGTCTTCCTCTTTTCATCTCCTAAAGTCCTGACATTCGTTTGAAACACTAGCTTTCATTATTGAGTGAAGCAAAAAAAAAAAAAAAAAAACGCAAGAAGAAGGGTGCTTCGAATTGACGCTCTATAAGAGATGAAAAGAATATCGCTTCTCTGCTTTCAAAATGTCAATTTTATTGGAAATACGGTAGACAACCCATCAGACAGCAATGAGCAAATGTTTGAAAGCTGGAAGGGAATCCCTTTGTCGTAAAAAATTACATGTGGAAGAAGAATAATGTACCCTGGTTGGAAACGTGCTCAATGGTACCTACTTTATCGTCGACTGAAACTTTATTGTGATCTCTTTTCAAGAAAGCTAATCCAGACGTCAGAACCAAGGAATATAAAATAATAAAGTGGGTATTGGATTTTAAAAGTCAATAATATATTTCAGGGTCTAGAATGCTCTTAACTTTGAATATCTCAGGCATTCTCCAGCAGAGCTAACTATGATTCTTTACAACTCATGATGAGCAAATTGTTAAAGTACGTTGATTAGAACAATAAAATTAGAAATACTCTGAGACATGTACCAGGCAGCCAGGCACTATTTAGTAACACACCCTAAGAAAACCTACCACACCAAGCTAGCTAATTGGTCTTGTTTTGTATAGCTAATTGATCTATAAAGGACTTCTTTACTTGAGGTCTACATAAGGAAAAAAAGTAATCAACTAATATTAATTTATGTCAAGATATGTGTGAATGGCGAAAAAAACTAGATATATTTTGTAGAAATATATAGTTACATAAGTAAATTAAGGAGGAACATTGGTGTGAATTTATTTTACATCAGTCCAGACAAAAATAAATCAAAAAAGTGGGGGAAACAGTGTCCTTATAGCAGGATTATGAGTCATTGTGCAGTATTGTGCATTTGAAAATAAAAATATTGTGAAGAACCGAATGGCAACAGGAATATATTACTTGAACCACGAGCTCAACACAAATATGTACAACAAATATTTATTCCAGAGGTAGGTGTATATTAGGAATGTTCCAGGTACCCCAAGTTCTGTTGCTGTCAAGATGAAAAGGTAAAATAAATAAAAATGTGTAGATAGAAGAAGGAAAAACAATAACATCCAGGTACCCCAAGTTCTGTTGCTGTCAAGATGAAAAGGTAAAATAAATAAAAATGTGTAGATAGAAGAAGGAAAAACAATAACAAAAAAGTAAATATAAATAAATATGTAAATATCTAGAAGTCTTACATTTCAAGGGTTGGTTTTATCTTTTGGTAACAACTTAGACACCATGTTTTCTATCATTTCATTTTCTATCAAACCAATAAATTTGTCAATGACCAGTCCATTCTTTACAGCTAAGACAGCAGGTACTGCTTTCACTTCAAATGTGTGTACCAATTCTGCGTTTTTCTCCACATCTATGATAGCCAAGTCTATTGAATCTGAATTTCCTAGCATCTTTTTCAGCTGAGGTGTCAACAAATGACATGGTTCACACCATTCAGCATGGAAATTGACAATGACTGGCACAGGATTATTCATCACGTGTTTAATAAATTGCTCATTATTTTCTATTATGTAAGACTTGAACTTGCGCTCGAGGAAATGGTTAAAACACCTTTTGAACAAAGTTGACTGGAATTGCTTGACTGACATGATTACCTACTGACCTATTGAGCAAATATAAAAATATGATCCTACTCAATGTGAGTTAACACAATATACTTCAACAACAATGTTGTCAAATTGCACAAAATGACTAGACTATTATTTCTTTGGCTAAGGACGTTTGTTACATGAGGTACCAGGTTTTGATTGAGAATGCAAGGCGGGGCTCCATCCAATAGGATTTAATAAGGTAGAGAAAACTGGTCAGGCAGGAAATGAACAGGAAGAATACAATGAAACTTCTCCTGATGAATATGTCGTCATAAATCTGAAAGGAAAGTATGGACTTGATTATTAAAAGTTGAAAAGATGAGCAATGTAATACAGTTTTTAAATTGTGTTGCCCATAAAATGTGTAAAACTGATCAGACTTCAACCAAAATTCACATTAACATTCCAGATATCAAACTCCAGTTGCTGTGAATTTGCTGAGCATACACAGGAACACAAAATTGAAAATTATGGATACCATTTCAAGTTATTACAAACTTACAATACCTTGTTATAACAAACTTACAATTCCAACTGAAGGTGTTGTCTTGATTTCTCCTCGCGGAATGATCAGAAGGATTGTTGTGACAAGAACGGCAATTATAAACGCAAACGGTGTCAAATTATGTCGAGTACGTAAGGAAACACAGCAGAGAACAAACGTAGTCACCCAAATGGCTAGAATTATCAAAGATCCTGTTCCTGCAGCCAATGTCAGATTGATCATAATTCAAAATTAACCTGAAACATTAAGTAAGGATTATATAAATTATATTATAAGTAATGGGTTTTTCTACAGAGCAAATGCAATATTTAAAATGATGGTACTTGTACAGAAGTCACGTCCGTGGAATATTGCTACCAAAGGGACTGGCACAAACAAGCAGTGACCAGTGTTATTATAGGCTTAGGTTAAACGCAAGAAGGAGTTTTCACAATTAGAGCAGTGATTAGTGTTATTATAGGGTTAGGTTAAATACAAAAAGGAGCTTTTCTAGGTACTAACTTGCGATCTAAGAGAAAACGAATAAGGATTAATCCTTATTCATTTTGACCCTCGCAGCAACTTAGTGGTGAGATAACACTTAGGTTTGAGTATTATTTAATTCTCATTCAAATGCATGATTCTTGAGTGTTTTCTTAAAGTAGAAATTGTCCCTAAATCTGATGATGATGACCGGCTCCTAAGAAGTTTTCACACATTCAAAGAACAAACCAAAGTAGGTATGAGGCTAACGTGGGTACTAAATCTAACACAATTCTGCAAAATGTTTTGCTATAAAAATAGTCAATCAACTTACCAGTTATACAAGGGTTGCTCGATAGGAAACGCAACTTGGCATTTTTCACTTCATTTTCGAACACAATGTTCCCATTTGACTCCAAGAACATAAACACAAAACCTCCGAAAACTATGTAAAACGTGTAAAAAATCGAGTACACTAAGCACGTAAACATTGTGACAAAGATGTTCACTGCTTACTGGTATTGAGGGTACCGAAAATAACTAAATATTTACAAAGGAATTAACTCATTTTGTAATCTAATTTCTGATAACTTGTGTTAAAAAATAAAAAATCACAGTCAAAGTAAAAAGAAGAAGTATTCACGCTGTAACATTTTACCATCAACTGATCACTGATGTCTGCATTAATGCAAGAAGTTTTTGGTTACGTAACCCATACTATATGTGAAGAGGAATATAATGGACAGACTATACCCGCGCTAAACTACCTTAACGGAGTTTATAAATGGGTATCTATTTAACCCTTCGTACACCATATCACAACTCGATACCGAATTATCGATCTTGGACCTTTGTTCAAAATATTCGAAGGTTTTCTATTCGGAAACAAAACAGGTTTTGTCCCTAACTTGCTCTTCTTTATGGACCGCGATTTGGCATTCTTTCATTATTATGCCTAATTTGTCACATCCTCTTTGCTTAGGGTATAACAGCATTTAATACATTTCTTTTGTAATCACAGTCACTCTAAAGCTGTTTCTCTTTATTTTTCAGAGCCTTTATTAAATAAATTGGCTATTAAAAAAATAAAAAATAATAATAAAAATAACTAATGTAGAGGAGATCAAGATCCAAGTACATTTTAAGAGTTGGATAAGTCGGATAATATTAAGGAATAATTTTATTTACATCACCATTTCACAGAAGTTAATTAGCTAACTACCTATACATAATATGAGGCATTAGGATTAGGATTTCAAAAGAAACTCATTTGTAATCTTTTTCGAGAATCATGACAGATTTCATCGTAATATCTACTCCAATAGGTCACTCAGGGTTAATCTAGAGAGGAACAGAATCCCCTTTTGTTCAACGGGAGATATATTTGGCTTCTTTTGGGTGTTAGAAGGGAAAACCTGTTTCCTTTAATACACTGAACTGTCAACCACAATTAGCCATGTCCGAGTATTATAGGTACCTTTAGGGTTTGGCACCTGATGAAGATTCTCGCGATAGATTGGGAAGAGAATTATTAGAATCGTTTGGTCGCTTTTGGTCTGGGTAACAGTGACAGACTACAAACCAAATGAACCAGATAGAGAGAGTTTTCAGTCATCCGAAAGTAGGATAAAGGTACAATAGTAGGAAATTGTACAAAAGTTAAAATGATAAAGTTATTTTTTCTGACCTTTTCTAAGTGGCAGGGTTCTGCCGAAGGACCCAGCTCTCCCACCCAACTTTCATAATAAAATTCTATTCTATTCCAGACGATGGAGTCCTGCAAAGACCTGTGGGAGTTAGGCCCTCCTCCCGATTTCATTCTGAGCATCCCGCCACCCCCGCTTCCAGAAAACGTTCAACTATCTGCAGCCAATCTGTCGTCCACGCCATGTGGACTCATGTGTGACGTCACCATGGCTCAAGGTGCTGAGCTAATAGATCTAGCGAGACATGGTAAGAAACTTTTGGGAAAGTTATGACAAGTTGACGGATTTGATCCAAAAGTTATGGGATTCGGCTTAGGCAAACAACCCTAAAGGTCCCTAAACCCTAAACAACCCTAAAGGTCGGGTCAGCTTCTACGAATATATGGGCTTCGGCCTTTGCTCTCTTTTGGGGTAAGGACTAAACTTATAAGATGTTGCTTCTAATAAATGTAAGGAACATTTTATACTTTGTAGGTATTTCAAATAGTTTTTTTTTCTCATTTCAGGGAGAGTGGTGACTGATGATACTTGGGTGTTTGTATTGTTTGCCTGTGGACTACTTGTGCTCATCTGTAGCTCTATGGTTGCACTGTTCTTCATCAAGTACAAAGAGTAAGTATGAGGGACGTGGTACTCTATCTTAAACTTTCTGTAATTTTGCACATATGGACGATACCTCGGGATGATGGCATTTTGGGATTGGCATACAAAGTATGCTCATCTATGTATGCTTTAAACCAACCTCAGTGGTATTTGGATTTGAAGGTTGGTGGTTTGAATCCAAGTCAAGTAATACCTACATTTAACTATCAAGTGGGGGACAAGTGGACGACAATTTTGTGACAAGCATTTAAGTTATGTATGCTCAAGACTTCCTTTCCTTTTTTATTCAATTTCAGATCGAGAGAATCAAAGATATCTCTTCACGAAGAACACCTCAACGCTGGCAAAGCTTGCGAAACCGTTCTATATCCACCGACGGCGAATGACAAAATCTTATGGGCCACTTTGACTCCCAAAGGCACCACCCAGCATTTCACCACAGCTAATCCATCTTGTGTGCATAAGAACAGTTTCGAAAACACCGCTTTTGACTCAGATGACTATCTTGTTCGAAGACCTAAAGTTTCATTGCCCACGAGGATTGAAAATCCCAACATTCCTCCGCTTAACCTATATCCTACCTTGGGTAAGAATCAGTTGAATCAACAAGCACTCTTGTAAATCGATGTTTTGATATGTTGAATGATTGAAATGGGTTAACCGTGTAGATACAGTTACTACTGAAGGGCCTTCACGTCGGATCACTCAAGTTAAGTAACGTTACCACCAAGGGGGTGCCGGTGCACTCAGGAGCTGGAAAAAGAACGAAACGGTTAGGTTCTAAACACGATTAACCGTGGCAGCGGGTCTCTACAGTAAAAAATAGTGTGCTGATTTTTGCTCGAACGTTTTGTATGTCGTTAACTGACTGATGTTGACAGTTGTGATCCAAAGTATTGAAAACAGAATACACGTTAGGCATGGGTGCTATATGTAGATTCATAATTGCCATTACACGTAAATCTATAACTAGCAAATGGGTACCTACTGCTGATAGAGGTACTTACTAACTGTTGTAGGATTTATGGCGGACAGACAACAGTGACAGTTATAGACAAAGGTAGATCTTAGGAATCTCAGGTGCTTTTGCAGACATGAGTTTTTGCACGTACACCAAAATCACGGCCTTTAAGACAAAAGCCTATTATTACCCATATGCCCATCATGAAAAGGATAGTCTTTTAGATTTTTAGAAGGTCAAAATGAAATCCAATTTCATTTTATTTTCCATAATACTTGGGCCACTTTCCTCTTTGGCAGAATATTAAGGCAAAGAGATTTATTTAGAAGGATTTTATTAATATCCCTAGGGATTTGCTTTCACCACAGACCAAAACTTCTCATGGTCTAATTAAGCGTTTCATAAACTAGATGGCTCAAAAACTGTGAAAAAATCTTTGGGAAACTCTGAAACAAAAAGTCAGGCGAAACAGGCAGTGAAAAAGAAATGAGATCAACATGAGCACTTGAACAAACAGAGATCAAGGTAATGTTTTATTCAGAACCATTACCAAATCCATAAACTGACGATGTACGTAATTACGGGACCGCTTCTTCCTTCTCGGCAATTTACCTATTCATAGAAATAGGTTGTTTTGTACGTAATTTCGGCCCATATGCATGTTAGATCGCCGAGAAATTTAAGGGAAGCTTTCTTCCCTTATTATAATTCGATACCTACCGATACCCGGCTTTTTATGGGATGTAGGGGTACAGGCACACTTTGTATAGTTATGGCTTATGGAATGCTATACACAAATTGTGGCATTATTTAGTTCAAGGAATTTGTAGATACCTTTAAACAAGTGCTGTCATCCAAGTATCAATCAACCTGTAGTAAAAATATGACATTGTCCAGGATTGCTATAATAGGGGACTATAAAAGTCATTATTGGAATGATAGGTAATTGAAATAATTTTATGAAACTATCAGGTACCTACCTACTCGTAATTATGGGATATAAAATTCTTCTGTAAAGGAGGTAGGTACCTACCGATCCGCGACCCATAATAAATTTTATTATTTTTTTACCCACACAGGATTACAATATGAATAAAATATTGTTCTCTGTTCTGTTCTATGTTTCATGTTACTTTTGATATAACTCTATAGAATGCGCTACAGGTTTCATTTTTTCGTTATTGGAATGTAGGTACGAAATTTAAATATTATAACTCAAGTGACTTGAAATCGATAAACTCCAATGGAATTATCTCTTCTGAGATTTCATCTACTTTGAAGGAACTTGGTATCCACAGACCGGGGACAAAACACAGCACCAATCACAGGAGTAGTAAACGCAGCAAAAATTTAAATATTCCATACCCACATCGATTAGGCATAAATCGACGAAAGAATCGAAAAATATTTACTTATAAGGGTGCCTAAAAGGGCGGACAGAAATGAGTTACGAACCTAAGGGGTAAGGGGGTTCTTTTTACAAAGGTAGGTTCCTAGGTAGGCCATAGATGAAGAAGTAGTTACAATAACTGTTTAAAGATCAACATTTAAAAAATAAAATCCTTGTTGATTTTTTTCCCCTAAAATTGTTGAAATCTGTACCATCTCTATATTGGGCTTAAAAAAGTAAATAATAATAACCTTCATCTCTACACATGCAACTTCGAATATTCGGACAGACAGATGGTAGACATTTTAGATATAAGTATCTAGATAGCTAGGTATCTATGAAAAATTATGGTATGGTAAAAATCGTCTATTTATTCTGCAGTTTGTGGAAATGCTTCACATTTGGAATCTGGTTCTATGTATTGTATGCAGACATTTTTTAGTACAAATCTTAGGGTAAGAGTGCTAAGCTGTTTTTCTCTTTGTTTAATTCCCTTTTTGTTTATTGATCTTTTTATTGTTTCCTGCCCTCTCCCTTTTTCTTCTGTCAAAAGTTTTCTTTTACGCTTAAACTGTAAATAAAGCATTTTTCTAAATGTGGTAAACTTTTTTAAAGATTTCGACCGAAACTTCATTTTGACTAGGATCTACCTTATTCTTGATACTTTCTTTGAAAAAGTCCACAAAGGTGGACGAAATTCAAGTTGGGTGTGAAATAATGTATCCAAAGAAAAGTACGATAAGAGTAACTAATTACCTATCTATCCCACTTACCGTACTAGTGCTAGGAACCTTTAGGTAACTTTGGACAAAACTTTTACTGTGTTAATTTCTCCAATACCTTTGTCCATAGATTGAATCAAGTCTTTCCAATAGTACATACCATGTATAAAACCACTGTAAATATTTATTATTAATCTTATTTCCCATCAGAAGTACTAGCACACTCACCCTATTTAGCATAAGTTAGTGTAAGATTTACTATACCCTAAGTTTTAATATTTTTGGTGCATAATTTGTTTGGGATACCCCAGATAAAGATCTGAGAATTTGAGTGCGATTAATATAAATTTGCAAGAGACAAAAATGTCGAACAATAGAAGATGTTTGGTTCGATCATTTCGGGAACACGATGTTCTGCAATTAGTTGGCACGTAAATGGACCAGGATTTTTTCCTTCAAAGGAGAGTTGCTGTTTAAGAGGTCAGACCATTAAATCAGCATTTTCGAAACCTCATCCTTCGAGCTCTACAAAACGGATTGATGGCGTATCCCAAAAGAGATAGAATCCTATTTTATACTTTATTTTTACTTAAATAATTAACTTCATTTGTTTTTAGATTTATTTTTTGACGTTACCTTTTTGTTTCCATTTTTAATGTACTCACTCTTCTTTTTTCTCTCAATTGATAAATAATTGATATGTATTTCAAAAATAAAAAGAACTTTTCAAAGTCGCTTTGATTGAACGTGTTCGATGTTTTATTTTATAGAGATCTCCTGAACTTAGATGAAATTCGAGGGAAGAAGTGCAAGTAGGTTAGGCTTCCCTCTGTAGGCTTCTGTCTGCGAAAAATATGTAGTAAAAAAAATAATTAATTATGAAGGCGTAGAGGTTTAAAATAAAATTATTCCAATGATATTGGCCTTCACTTGGTTCACTTACTTCGACCAGTTTTTGTAATAATAATCAATCATCATTAATCATCATTAATATTTTCTCACATTAATCATTCCAAGAAAGTAGCAATTAATTCTCGTGATCATTAGTTTCTAATAAATTAATTGGACAGATAAAGTAGGTATTTATGTAGAGGGTAAAAAAATCAAGATTCGTATAACTTTGTAAGGAAAAAAGTTTCGAGCCACTTTAACATTTGTGGCATTGTAACGAATGAGAATTTACCATTTTTTATCGACCAAGATATACGTTCGGTATTTATGGAAATTTATGATAATCTGAGATATCTGAAGATTCCATGCGTCCCATATAACACTAATTTTTGGACACTTTGCTCTTGTGACAGTTTGAAATTTTAAATTATACATATTTTGAGCTGAGCCAAAGTAACTTAAATTTACCGAAAATTTCTTTAGTCTCGAATTCTGGATACTTCATTTTATAAAGCCCGTTTTATAAGAAAACAGTCCATTTGCTAAAAGGCCTAGGCGTACCTATATTATACAAAGATTTACCAATCATGAGATATCTGAAGATTCCATGCATCCCATATAATACTAATTTTTGGACACTTTGGTCTTGTGACAGTTTGAAAATTTAAATTATATTTTGACCTGAGCCAAAGTAACGTAAATTTACCGAAAATTTCTTTCCTGGATACTTAACTAATATTGCACGTTTCATGCGACCATCGCATCACCTATTTGCTAAAGGGCCAAGGCGTACCTACCTGTAGTCTATACAAAGATTTACCAATCACCAACTGCTAGGTACAACTCTTTTATTCCACCTAAATTTGGGGAAAGGTGCAGTATATAAAAAGGGACATGTGTCTCCATTTCTCCAAAGAATATACCTAACAATAGCAACAGCGCACAGCTGTTAATAAAATTTATCCTGGTCCTAACAAATTGACACATAAAAGATCTGGCACATGCAAATCTTCAGTCAAACCCTCGACTATTCAAATGTTAATCCAATCCTGGCTCATTTGACACGGGGTTATAAGGTGAACGAGTTGTGAATAAAATGATACATGTGGGTTATGGAGCTAATATGTGTAGATCCACCATTAGAGGTGTTGTAGTTAGAGAAAACTACCACTATAATTTAGACATGAATATTCACTTAACAGGAGGCGGCTTGACGAGCGAAGAAGTTCGTATATCTCAAGATGTTACGAAGGTATTCTTAGAAGTGCCTCCTCAATCTAGCTTCTCAAGTAATGATAATAGACATGTAAAGTTGAGATTTTATGATCGAGGCCAGACCTATTGTAAGCGTGCTAGACTGTGCAGCAACAACGAATATTGTTGCTGTTTTGTAAGGAGAAGTTGAATAGAAAGGAGAAGTCTCAAAGAACTACAGATTGACACAACAGCTTGGAGGTTGAGCCAAGAAAATTTCTTTAGATAACTACGTAGGTTATCAACATACAAACGCAGTTTAAATCCTCGAAAGGTTGGAGGGGTATAAATTGGCACTGACATTACCTTCAATGTTCATCTCCCAATGCAATAAAGAGCCTGTTACTCAAATTTATCTCTAACCTCTGAATCTCTCTCAAATGATCTGATAAAACCTGCCACTGCTTCTATTTATTTATTACAATATAAACAACAAGAATAAACTTTGTTCAACTCCACTGGGTACCTCATACAGGTATTATTTATTCGAGTATAAATTATTCAACCATTTAAAGTGTATTAATTATAATTTTATCTAATTTCTGCGTAGCAATAACTTTTATTGATATTTATTTAGCAGGCATGTCAGATGGTTTTTCAGACTTGGCAAGTATTTGCTTCTCTTTTATGTTTTATGTACATCGCGAAGTTACTGCAACCAGCACATGTTATATTCAACTAGATTTGAATATAGGCTTGCATATCCTGACGGTCATGGAGATTATGCTAATCATGTTCCCTGTACTATAGGTAGCTTCTTATCACAATGGGAAGCTCCTAGAAGAGAAGTTCCAAGTACATAATATATTTTAGTTCCAGAGGGGTGGTGGATGTCAATAATTTCAATTCTTTGAAAACCAAGAGAGCCAGAGCTTTTCCTTCTGATTTGGAGCTAATATGTGTAGAATTGTAGATCCACCATTAGAGGTGTTGTAGTTAGAGAAAACTACCACTATAATTTAGACATGAATATTCACTTAACAGGAGGCGGCTTGAAAGAGGAAGGGGAAAACAGAACAGGAAAGAATTTAACTGACTTTGAGCACAAGCCACCACAATAGCTATTTTTTTACCAAAAACAATAAAAATATATACTATACAGAAATAGGACGGTGTAGAAAGAATTTCAGGAATTCTCTAAATACAATTTCGAGAATAGTACAGGGTAACGTGGTAGGAATGCGTTTAGCCAAAAATGGACAAGGTATTTCACCAAAGGAGGTTCCAGAGGAACGAAGATTTTTTTATTAATTTATTTTAGATTTCAATGTCATGTAAACTATCTATGAGATAAAACAAAGTTTAATAATTTGTAATGTCCTCTATTGAACTGAGCATTTTTGTTTTCTCTAGGAGACAATCTGTTCTCCCCTTTGAATGAATTTTGTTTTTACCAAACAAATTATGCTAGAAAGTAATTTCTTTGAAACGAATTCTAAGGATTGTCCATTCCATCTTGTTACGTAAGAGTATGATGAACTCCTGTGATGTAAAGCATCTCAGAAGGCTCTGAAAAAGATATTTCTAGCAAAGTTAATTTTGAAATTTCAACATCTCAAGAATAGTGTACCCATTTTTACTTCGTAGAATGCTATGAGGAACCAAACTCACTCTCTATTTTACTACCTGGTCATGAAAAAAAGAAACAATCAAAGTGTCTATAAAAAATAAAAATATATTATTTACAAATTAAAACATTTTTCTTTCTGTAAATAGAACATTAAAAACCATCAAAAACATATTTTGTTTATATTTCTCTTTAAAAAATTGGCATAACATACGAATATGTAACCCTTAAAGTTGATAACAGGTAGATATTGTTTAATATAAAAAAAGTGATAACTATGCCATGAAAACAATATTTACACCCTCATAGTTACTGTTGACGTCTAATCAGTTATCAACTTTAAGGATCACAAAATAATAAAAATAAATATCAGTAATTTTGAGGAATTTGTCTTTGTCACTAGAGAAAGATAATAATTTAGTAATATATTATAATAACCTACTACATAGGTCCACATTGAACTTTTCGTACCTGATCGAAGATTAGGTATTGGTCCTAAAATTCGTGCGATTTTTTTTTAATTTATTTTTCATTTAGTGACATTATTTTTCTTAAAAAATAGCACAATAAAATGATCAATTAAATGTGATTTCCCAATTAAACGTCTGTAGATAGAAACCTACCTAATCATAATTCACATGAATAAGAAACATCAAGGCTCCAAAATTTGTACTTGAATTTTAGTTGGCAAAAAGAAGAGAAGAAAAATATTATCTTAGTTTTCATTAAGAGAGTAAGTCTTGAAAAAATAATAATACCTAAGAAATAGGTAAGGAGTGGTCCTACATACCTATAAGGTATGACACCTAACAACACATAAACATATTCAATTTCGAAAATCAAGTTTTTACTTTCCTTATTTATTGTCATATTGTCCATTTTATAATTTTCTAAGATTGTTGAAATTTGACTGACGAGAAAAAAAAGAAGAAGAATAAATTAATCAAAAGTATATGTACGTATATCTAGCTGCTCAGGATTTAATTAGGTAACTTAAGCTACCTACTTAACCTTCAGGTGAATCACGTGTAAATTTTATATTGAGACTTTGTTTTCACCATTTTCTTTCGTCACAGTAAGAGAAAGTGCAATGCCCAGGAAAGTTAGTATGATAAAATCCCATTGTTTATTTGGTATTCTTATCTTGATAATAGTATAGTCCTTATGTATACAGCATGTTGTCTTGTACCTATTACTGTTGTAAAAAAAAAAAAAAAAAAAAAAAAACAAAAAAAAAGCTACCATTTATTTATAATTTTTACCCATTTGCAACTGTTCCATTGTGTAAACCTTAAAGATTACAAAAAAATATTTTCTGTATCTCCACATGTCTCATACTCCATACACGATATATTGTATGGACACATCGATATGTCACATCCACTAAAAATCTCTCTCCAAGTAGATACCCTTGGGATAATGGGAAAATTTGGTATTTTGGCACATCCACTAAAAATGCTCTCGCTCACTCTATTTAAACAGAGTCACCCATGGTATATTGACACATCCACTAAATATGTTCCCTCTCTATCAAAAAAGGGTCAGCAATGGTATTTTGCACATCCACTAAAAATGTTTTCTCTCTCTTTTAAAAAAGGGTCAGCATTTTTTCTAAATTTGCTCATAAACAATGAATATCTATGGAATGTTCAGTACCTAACCTCTTTTTACTTTTTTTTTTTTTTAACTTATTCGGGACCTAACCAGTTAGGTAGATGGCTGACCGGTTGGTTCTGGATTATACTCTTAGGGCGGGACCAGAAGTTTCTGATTTTTTTTCTTTCTCCTTTTTAAAATTAATTTATTTTAGATATTAATGTCATGTAAAATATCTATGAGATAAAACAAAGTTTAATTATTTGTAATATGAGTTTGTAATGTCCTCTATTGAACTGAGCATTTTTGTTTTCTCTAGGAGACAATCTGTTCTCCCCTTTGAATGAATTTTGTTTTTACCAAAGTTTCCTCTGATTTTACCATTTTCCCCACACTAACTTGTCCTCGTTTCTAAGAGTTTATTATTTTGAAAATGTTTCAGGTTTTATAAGAACCTGGTATATTCAGATGCCAAGGTACATGATGGTAGAGTAGCAACAAGATCTAATGGGCTGTCTCGATAGAAACTATTAGGGCTGGATAAAATGAGGCCCATCAGATTTCTCTGCACCGTATTTTCCTAGCCCAAGACATCCGAATAAGTACCAACTTCAGGAGAACCATTTTTACTGTAAAGGTAATGTGGAAGCATTAAGCTAAATATACCATCTCGTCAAATAACAGCAATTTTATTTAGTGCCTGCCTACAAAATTAGAATCATAATTTTTCTCACTATCTTGGAACATGATCTTTTTCCAACAAGATTTTTTCGCTCGAAGGAATCATAATGAACTCTTATGTACTTAAGTAATCATTATGCAATAAATTAATTGCTGTCAATGTCGGTCAACATTAAAGAAAGTTTATTTTCAAGCTGATAGATTAACCTTTTTTCCATTAACTATAAAAAAATGTTGAGTTGATTTTGCAGTGGTGCCTATTTACCGCTTTATAAAGTATACACAGTAGGTGTAGGTAATAGTCTAATAGTTAGGTATTAGGTACCTACCTGTGAGCTTTAATCGGAAAACAGATTTCTACATACGTACCTACTTACATTCTCGAAAAAAAAATAGGTAGGTACCTGAATCTAGTGTAGGTATAGATACGATTTAAGAGTCTGGAAGGTTATTCTAATAATTTTAACAAAA
>NW_007377867.1:0-1851 GCF_000475195.1 Diaphorina citri
AAGGATGATACTTAAAGGAAGAGGAGGAAGAATAAGAAGGAGAAGGAGGAAAAAATAAATAATTAATTTTTTTTTTAAGTAAAAATTATTTATTACATGATTAAATCGTCTATCACTCCTATAATTTCTAATATCTTATCATTTGAACCCTCATATTTACAATCTAAAAATTATTTATTACATGATTAAATCGTCTATCACTCCTATAATTTCTAATATCTTATCATTTGAACCCTCATGTAAAAATTATTTATTACATGATTAAATCATCTATCACTCCTATAATTTCTAATATCTTATCATTTGAACCCTCATTTTCACTTTTTGCCTTCAGGGTCACAGCTGTTGTCCAATGCTGTACTCGGTGAATGGTAACCAGATCCAGTTTGTGGCCAAGTTGGATCTATCACAGAAGAAAGAGTCGGCTGGTATTAGTGCCATGAAGAAGTTCAAGAGTTTGGACCGACAAGCTCGCGTTGAGGTATGAGAAACATTTTTTTGTAGATCGAGTTTTGATAGAGGGAACTGTATCAACGGAGGTCTTGTCGTCCCAAAATCGAAGAAAAAAGGAGGACACAGGATAGAAGAATACAAAGGTTTGATAGTCTTATCTTGGAAGTCTTATCCTCCCAAAAACAAAGGGTGAAGGAGGACGTTGTACATTAATATTTCAAAAATGTTTATTTCTAATCTGAATAAGCAAGTATCCTATGTTTCCTGGGAGGGGCAACAAGAAAAGCCTATCTAATTGTAAAACAATTGTCGAGGCAGTGTACGGTTTCAGTCGACAATGTTTGGACACACCTTATAGAAAATTGTATCACGTCAATCGTGTAAATTGTGAAATTTCAATTGAGAGAGAACCAAATTTTAATTGTGGTTGTCGAGGCAGTGTACGGTTTCAGTCGACTCTGTTTGGACACACCTTATAGAAAATTGTATCACGTCAATCGTGTAAATTGTGAAATTTCAATTGAGAGAGAACCAAATTTTAATTGTGTTAAGCATGAATGCTTGTCACAAATGGCGGTTCCTGCTTAATACAACTCGAATTTTATGACTTGACTTGGACTCGAACTACAGGCCTCCAGGTCCAAAGCTCACACAATTACAACACTGAGATTGGCGAAGAGTCAAATACAATCATGGTGCTCATTTATTCTGCTGAAATAGGATCAAAAGTCCCTTTACTCCAGCAGTGTTACTCAAGGCAAATGCAATCGTTCGTGTCAACTTACTAAAAGATCTTGGCTTCGTGTCAACTTACTAAAAGAACTTGGCTTACCACGGATGTAGGAGCCCAAGTGTCGAGCACTGATTCACCGAACGGTGATATAGTGAAGCCTTGCACTGCGATCTGAGGTGATGTGGGTCCGTTCACTGCAAACACTAAGTCTCCTGGAATACATAAAATAACTGTGTCAACATCAAGTGCAACTCAACAGTACAAAGAGAGTGTCAGTACAATCTCCACCATTAAATAGATATACCCTGCTTATACTGCCAGAATGAGGCTGAAAAGTCCCTTTATTCCCGCAGTCTAAACAAGATCTCATATAATTATTTGGTACACTATTTTTAAAATACGTCCACATAGACTGCTCTTTTGTTGACCCAGCATCTCACTGGGGAGTAGGTATTAGATTTCTTCTTGTCCATCCGATGACGGATATAATACTCCGAGATGTTCTCTATTTATAATTTCTCCCATATCTTTGTTCTATACAATTTCCCCATATTTTTCCCCTCGTTACCTGTTATTCCATCATTTCGTGCACTTCAGACTTCCCACCAGGGTAATTATTCTATTCTATTGCTCGACTTTCTTTCGTAACATAGCATCTTCTCTCC
>NW_007377867.1:1872-4224 GCF_000475195.1 Diaphorina citri
TGGGGAACAGCATGGCCCTTGCTGATTATACTTGAGTACGCCCGCGCCGTTACAATAGCCTCAGATACGATAGAACTGGCCATCACTTGCCACCGCTACTCCGGTGGGCATACTCCACGCTATGGTGCGCGCTGTACTGGCCTGGTTCTAGAGGACTGAGCCATGAGTCAGCTGAGGGGTCTTGCCGTGGGGAGTAAACTGAGGAGGAGAGAGAGGAAGATTTTTATTCAGAGTGGGAAGGAGATGACTTGGCATCTCTTTGTGGAAGATAAAGGCTCTCGCATATAGCCCAATTTTCAATTCATTTTTAAACAACGTTGCGCATGGTTAACGATTCGGATGGGTAGCATCTGGGCAACTGTGCTATAATCCACAAAGGAAAATTACTCCGGAGTCCCTCACAGACCGCGAGGGTCCTTGACTTCCAACACCAGCCTTCTCCATTCTGGTCTGTCCTGGGCGATGTTCTGCCAACTTGTCTCCATTCTGGGAGACGTGTCCTGGTGACGATGTTCTCGCAATCTGTGCGGATTCCATAACCCCCTAACTCTTACCTTAACACACCTGATGAAGTGGCCACATCTGGTAGCCATATGAATCCCTTGTTCCACATACAGCCTTAACCCTATATTCCTAGCCTTGAACAGAAACTCCTTCCTTACCCTTAACACCTGATGAACGTGCCACGTCTGTCAGCCATATGAATCCCCTTGTTATCCACAGTACAGCCATGGGGCATATAGAACTTGTTTTTGCCCCAAGCATCGATCGCAGTCCGTGCTTTTAATCCAAAGTCAGCACCGTGTCCACACTGATGGGACCTTCACGTGGGTGTGTTGGAATATGACAGCTTGCGTTGAATGAGCTGGGAAGGGGAAGGAAAACTGTGGATGAGGCTTTGGTATTGGGAAAAGTGGGACCAACGACTATTTAACCCCATGTTCCTGCGACTTGATTAGATCTTTTGTGACTTCTGGATGAGGTATATTTTTATTACTCACGTTTCGTCCCAGACTCGCTTTCCTCTATGGAACAATACAGGGTGTCCATGTAGGTTGATGGACACACCGGATATTTGACCCAGGAACGGTATGGGAACGTTAGGCCAACCATAGGATTCACGTGGTAACGGAACTACCTGGCCGCGGGCACTAGGGTTTGGCTGACCCTGAAAATAGAAGATCATGGAGAGTTTAAAAAAAAAAAAAAAAAAAAAAAAATGAACGGTTTAATTTTAAAAATAGGCCCCCCCCCCCTAGTTAAAAAAAAAAAAAAAAAAAAAATGCACAGTTTAATTTTCAAAATATGCCCGCCCCAGCTTGAGATTTTCTTCTTTTTTTAGTCGGCTTGGAAGGTAGCGCGTCTACCTTGTAAGCGATAGGTCCCTGGTTCGATTCCCGCCCGGAGCGAACTTTATCCTCAATAGATAAGGTTCGTTCTTGGAATGGCTGGCTTTCTCCTATCCCGTCCTTCTCTCTTAAGGTGATGTGTCCACCGGCCATCGATCGATGTTGACTGAACCGTCCAAAATGCCTTGATAACATCGATCCACCTCGTCAATCGACGGGCGCCGGCCGGTCGACTATGTTTGGACACACTTTTAGATTTCGGGACGATAAAACCTCATTAGTTATAGTTTCCTCTGTTCGGCGGTGGAACACTCATTTTTTTTTTTTTTTTTTTTTTTTTTTTTTTTTTTTAGGTCCTATTTGAAGTCCCATCTTTGAACTCACCTGGTGGGTTAGATACTCTGCATTGCCTTGAGAGTATGCGAACTCCTTCAGATCAGTAATGAGATTAGCACATGAGCTCCCAATGAGTAAGTACGGGAGTACCAGGTTGTACAGTACATTGGACAGCGCCATGGTGATGTGGACTACTCTGATCTAGACAGTCATATCACCAAAGTTGTATGTGTAAGGAGTCTGAAAAAAAAGAACATCATGTAAAAGAGAGTTAAAAGCTTTAGCTTTTTTATTGCAGTTCAGGCAAATAAAAATAGTTATAATTTATTGTGGTAACCGATATTTTTTTTTTACTTTGAAACAAGAAATAAACACGAAGTACAAAAAAAGCTTGTAGCTACTCGTACTTTCGATTTTTCAAGAACATTATGGATATTTCAAATTATTCTTTATTTTCGACCTGGGGATTCGCACCAAAGCACTATACTAAAATTGTTAATGCTTCTTAAGACATGGTCGCGATTGTGTTTGTGATAGAAACTATTCCGGTATTTAGTTACTGTTATAATAGTTATCACGCGTAGTCCCACAGACTACTCTAACGTACCTACAATACCTATTCACCTATTGATGACGAGCTTATCTACCTACTCACCTATTGATTCAC
>NW_007377867.1:4692-23853 GCF_000475195.1 Diaphorina citri
CACACGCATAACCACAAATGAAAATTACTGCCGGAGTTCCTCACAGACCCTCGAGGGTCCTTGACTTCCAACACACCTTCTCCATTCTGGTCTGTCCTGGGCGATGTTCTGCCAATCTTGTCGGATTCCATAACCCCTACCTTACCTTAAACACCTGATGAAGTGCCACATCTGGTAGCCATATGAATCCCTTATTATCCACAGTACAGCCTTAACCCTATATTCCTTACCTTAACCATAACCCTTCCTTACCTTAAACACCTGATGAAGTGCCACGTCTGTCAGCCATATGAATCCCTTGTTATCCACAGTACAGCCATGGGGCATATAGAACTTGTTTTTGCCCCAAGCATCGATCAGCAGTCCAGTGCTTTTATCCAAAGTCAGCACCGTGTCCACACTGATGGGACCTTCGTGGGTGTGTTGGAATATGAAGCTTGCGTTGAATGAGCTGGGAAGGGGAAGGAAAACTGTGGATGAGGCTTTGGTATTGGGAAAAGTGGGACCAAGAAGGAGGACACAGGATAGAAGAATACAAAGGTTTGATAGTCTTATCTTGGAAGTCTTATCCTCCCAAAAACAAAGGGTGAAGGAGGACAGGATAGGAGAAGCCAGACAATTTTTGCACCGGGCAGGAATCGAACCCGCGATCTAGCGCTTACAAGGCAGGCACAATATCTTCCAAGCGACCTAGGCTGGCAATTGTTCTCCTTACTTTTCTCTATCTCTCATGGATTTCTCTGAACAATCTGTAACCTACCTTTCAAGGATTAGCCAGGTGACTGCTGGGACCACTGACGTATGGGACCAACGGCTATTTAACCCCATGTTCCTGCGACTTGATTAGATCTTTTGTGACTTCTGGATGAGGTTTGAATTTTTTCAAAGCGTGGAATGCTACGAACCAAACAACAAGTTTAATCTAGCAGGTGTACTGGTCAAGACTCTGGCCTGGTAATCAAGAGGGCGTGGGTTGAATCCCGGCCGAAGTATGAAATTTTCACCCCCAACCTAGTTTGAGTTTGTTTAACTTATTATTTAATTACAAATGTTATCAACTTATCAGGAAATAATGATTTATGAAAATAGTAAATGGTACTGCTAGGGTAAAGGGATTCTTTAGTCAGTTTAGTCCTATGAGCATTATAAGTCTCATTCGGGCAGGATAAACAAGGTATATTTTTATTACTCACGTTTCGTCCCAGACTCGCTTTCCTCTATGGAACAATACAGGGTGTCCATGTAGGTTGATGGACACACAGGTTGCATTGATGTACCATCTACTCGAGCAACATAACCAATGGAATCGCAAAAGGTGATACCTATAGGAATGCCAACCAGCATGCTTTTGAAAATTCTGAACATTTTATGTCATAGTTTTGTTAGAAGCTCTTGAGAGATTGTTTTCAACACTATCTACACATAGGTAGCTAGGTAGGTAATTTGGTAGGTTCTTTCCTTTTTTGTATCACATTAATCTATGAGAAAAAGATTGTACAAATATACCTACTAGGTAGGTATATTAAAGTTATTTTAGCACATACATATAAAACGTGACTAAGAAAATAATGACAACCAATTATCTTGTTCTAGATTCTTAGAATTCACAGATCTTATCACTATTTAAAAAATTTTAGTTATGATTTATGACCAATTTTGATTATAACTTAAACTACCCTTATCAGCAAATACTCCAAAATTTATCAACAAATTTCAAATATTTCGCGCTTCATTTTCTCTTCACGAAATCTACTCCATTTTGAAAGTAGGCTGTGGTGAAGAACGCCTTCATTTTTACCAATTTATGCAATGTGTACGCTTTTCATAAACTTCACTTTTCAGAGTTGATAGGTATTAGGTAAAGTTATTGAAACATTAATGATTTAAAATTATTCAAACTTGAAAAATTTAATTATAAAACTTCTTCGGTGGTGAATCGGACGAAGATTTATCGAAATGTCCTGCTCATTGCGGTCAAAACATTTTCAGGCGTTTTATACCAATGGTGGGCTTCGAAAATCAAAGGTCGATTCCCCGCTCCCCTGACCCCTCGACCCCGACCGAAATCGTTCCTTGTTCCTTTCCTTGCTCTTGCTCTGTCTTTTTCGGCTTTTCAATTTTTCATTTTTAAAAGGTTTCAAACATGAAGTTCCTGTTATCAGTGATCTCTTATCAGTAAATCGTACGATGTTTCATCTCACTCAGTTCTCTAGACGTTACCATATTTTTGGTGGGCTTCGAAAATCAAAGGTCCCCTGACCCGGGCTGACCCCTCGACCCCGACCGAAATCGTTCCTTGTTCCCTAATTGCTCTTGCTCTGCCTTTTTCGGCTTTTCATTTTTAAAAGGTTTCAACATGAAGTTCCTGTTATCAGTGATCTCTTATCAGTAAATCGTACGATGTTTCATCTCACTCAGTTCTCTAGACGTTACCATATTTTATGTTTAAATTGTAATTCAAGATCATTTCCTAACCTAACCTTCACTTGTGTGTTTAGCCTCTATCTTTAATGAAAAAGTAAAAAAGAAGGCTCTATTCTGTATTCTGCTTTTGTATTGAACCTAATCTAATAATATAACAACATCTTTTAAAATAAATTCACATATAATCCCCCCTTAAAATTCCATCTTCTTCTTTTTTTTTCCTTGAGAATCTATCATTCTATTTCTTTGGGTGCCAATTTCCCACTCTTAAGGTAAGTTGGTTTAGAGGTGTAAATATCTGAATGTTGGACTCACATGTTGAAAAGACAAATAAAGCAGAAAAAAGTTAAAGGAATAAACTGTCTGAACTTTCATTATCTTATATTTAATCAATCACTTTAAAAGTTTAAACCAAATGCCTTATCTTCATAACAAACTTTTTCTCCCCCTCAGATCGCGTTTGCCCATCTCTTACCCAACTTCATTGAGTGTTGGTGGGATGCCCTGATCCTAGATATTCTACTTTGTAATGGAATTGGCATTTGGGTTGGACTTAAGCTGTGCAAGTGGTTTGAAATGAGAGAGTACAAGTGGGTGTCTATCAAGTAAGTGTATTTCAATTCTTTAATCTATCCAATTTTAAGAGTTTTATATCCCAATCCTTCCATCATTGTGAGACAGGTGGTATCATGCCTTCATCTCTTGGACATGGAAAGTAGGGAAGTATGTAATTTGTCTGTAATAGAAAATACTTTCTACTTTATTGATAAATGACAAACAATAGCTGTGCCAAAAAATGACCCAGGGTCAGGCCCATAAAATATGAGACCAATTGAGAGTAAGATCAGGGATTACTGAGGTATGAGGTATTAAACTTTGTCAAAATCCATGATGGTTATATTACTGCTTTCATAGACCGATTTTTTTTGGAGGTAGTCGGGAAACTTAGCTCCTTTTTTCATGTTAAGATTCTGATGAGTCCAAATAAGGACGAAACACGTGTCTTGGGCTGCTTGGTGATTTGGTCTGGTTTCGTTGTATAACTCATGTAGTGATTTAAAGGATAAATGTTAAAAAAAAAAAAAAAAAAAAAAAAATATATACATTCATAGGCCGATTTTTCGGGAGGTAGTTCTTGAAAACTTGGCTCCCTTTTTTTCATGTTTAATATTATTATTATTTTATTTATTTTTAAGAGAGGAGAGAGATCATATTGTACATAAAATGTTGTGTAATTCCTACTTTTTCAATGTCTCATGCCTCAGGGATATCCATTCAACAAGTGGCAAAGCTAAAGCGGGCCATGCCTCCCCAGTTCAACCTCCTCAAAGTTGGACCCACGTGCGTTGGCTAGATCCCACGTGCACCTATATGAGAATTCATTGGTGTGTGCCAAAAATGGTGCTCTTTTGGCAGCTGTCTGAATTGAATACGTTCTTCTTGAAGCATATATTTGAAATGCCTCCGTCTCATCCGATAGTGATTATTCGACTTTCGTTCCTGGGTATAATGGTGGCTCCTAGTGCTAGGTGAGTGTCAGACATAGAATAAATTAGAATATACCTTGTTTATACTGCCAGCATAGGACTAAAAAGTCTCTTTACTCCCGCAGTCCTAAACCAAGGGTATACTTACTTGATATATTTGATTGGTATTAATAATAACAACCTAAATTAATTGGTACAAATTTGAATTGGTACCTAATAACGGTAAATTTTTTCCCCAATTAAGTAATACACCTCAATGAATTTTATGACTTGACTTGGACTCAAACACCTCAACCTCCATATGCGGAGTAGTTTTAACCCCATTGCACCTTTCTAGGAAGGTTCTGTTTAAAGTCTCAGCTTAGGCAAAAGAGGCTGAGTGAGGTCTACAGTTCACAGAACTGCTAGTATTTTTCCTACAGAAGTGTACATTTAACTACATATTTGTTTAGTGTTTTCTTAGTGGAGTCTACAAGATAATAAGCTATTATGAGGATAATGAAAGTAACGTTCTTCTATTCTCTCTATGCTTACAGGCAGTACTACAGTTTCGTGACCGACACCCAATGCAAACGCCTGGGCACTCAATGTTGGATCTACGGTGCTATCCAACTCACTGAGGCCCTCCTCTGTATTAAGAATGGAAAGCTCCTGTTTGGCCGAACTCAGGCGGTGAATATTCTGGCCTGGCTATCTGTTATGTTCCTGCTGGCTGTGCTGTGCGTGTATGGGTGTGTGCTGTGGCATCGATATGTCAGTGTAAGTTGAATAGATATTAAAAGGTGTAGGTAATATCAAGCATTCATTTTGCCTATGATTTGTAATTTTTTTTCTTTTCTCTAACCTAGCATATAACCTAGCTTAGTCTCAATGATATGAGCTAAACGCGACTGGTTCGCTGGAATGATATGAGCTAAACGCGACTTTTTGCATTTGGTTTGCCGTCTGTTTTTCGTGACAAACGCGGTGTAAGCGTTTGACGCAACCTTTCAAACGCTTAAGGATTGTCCTATTTTGATGAAAATTTGGTTGTTTGTTTTATTAGCAGCGGCAGCTAGTGTACGTAAAAAATCCTATTTAGGATTCAGATTTTTGTGCCATTACTAAGGCCAGCCACTGACTATCAGGTAGACCTGATCAAGGTGTCAGGTATACCTGATCAGGTGTACCTGTCCGGTCTACCTGATAGTGAGTGGCTGGCCTAACTAACCCTACTTTTTTTTATTTTTTAGTTCAGAATTCTAAAAATGTCAAATTTCATGAACTGTTGTATTAGCCTCGTGAGACTAATATGTTTTTCCATTTCTAACCTTGTTTGTGTTTTGCATGGTGTGTTTTGCTATCCCTCTAACCAACGACACAGCCAGGAGATGGTAGTGCGTGCTCCCAGGGTTCTACCCCATCCAAAGGATCACTGGCTAGTCGATCTAATGAGAGTGCCAATTTGTTTAGCCTCTATCTTTAATGAAAAAGTAAAAAAGAAGGCTCTATTCTGTATTCTGCTTTTGTATTGAACCTAATCTAATAATATAAATTAGTATTTGCAAGGTTTCTTTTATACCTACCTACTACACTACTTTTTCTATAGCTTTGTGAAGATTTATGTCCATATTTTCATTTAGTCATGATATGAAAATAATCCATCTTTTCTCCCGAAATGTAAGTTTGTACAATTTAAATTTATCGTGGTTGAAAGGGAATAAAATTGGGAAACAAAAATAATTTTACCATCTATTCTCCATATTTATTTTGTTGAATATAAAATTGCTGCAGTGAGCACTAAAGTTGTGATATAATAACACAAAGAAACGGCATTTATTTATTTTGTTGATCGCTAATCTTTTCTTGTACTTACCCGGGTGACAGTACTAATAAAAGTTTTGTGATAAGGTTAAGGGTAAGTTTACATAATAATATCATTCATTGATAGTGAAACATTTGTTGCTCAAAAACCCCATGTGTGTAGTGGATTCTTGTCGAGGTATTCCATGATTGAGGCAACCTTGCTTCAAATCTGTGTGTCCAGTCCACCTGTGCATCAAGGGGTCACAGTACTTAATAAAAGTTTTGTGATAAGGTTAAGGGTAAGTTTACATAATAATATCATTGATAGTGAAACATTATTTGTTGCTCAAAAACCCCATGTGTGTAGTGGATTCTTGTCGAGGTATTCCATGATTGAGGCAACCTTGCTTCAGATCTGTGTGTCCAGTCCACCTGTGCATCAACTATTTTTTGTCATAAAATGATATCCACCAGAGCTGTAGAAATATAACATGTACTCAAATCACTTTGCAGTCTACAATACATATACAGAAGAAGTGTTGCATCATTTGTCTATTTTTGTTCTCAACAGAGTAGTTGTGACAACTTCTTGAACTTTTCTTTTTCAGGTTTCTAGCTACCTCATTGGGATCTGAGAAGACATAGTACTCTAGTCTAGTCACATATAGGGACGTCCCAGATACTTAGCTACTGAGATCAGGTATGGGACCTGTTTTAAAGCTCTACAATGATCTACAATGATGGTGATACTGTTTTAAAGCTCTACAATGATTGTGTGTTCAGGTCCGTAGCCAGGATTTCATCAAGGTTGGGAGCCAATGTAGTACCCTGTGGGTGACAGTACTAATAAAAGTTTTGTGATAAGGTTAAGGGTAAGTTTACATAATAATATCATTGATAGTGAAACATTTGTTGCTCAAAAACACCATGTGTGTAGTGGATTCTTGTCGAGGTATTCCATGATTGAGGCAACCTTGCTTCAAATCTGTGTGTCCAGTCCACCTGTGCATCAACTATTTTTTGTCATAAAATGATATCCACCAGAGCTGTAGAAATATAACATCATGTACTCAAAGTCTGCAATACAATATGTAGTACAGAAGAAGTGTTGCATCATTTGTCTATTTTTGTTCTCAACAGAGTAGTTGTGACAACTTCTTGAACTCTTCTTTTTCAGGTTTCTCTGTCCGATGACATCAAAAGGATCTCCTAGTAAAAGCAAAATGAAAGACAATGATAAGAAAGTCTTCTCGGTCACTTTGCAGTCTACAATACATGTAGTACAGAAGAAGTGTTGCATCATTTGTCTATTTTTGTTCTCAACAGAGTAGTTGTGACAACTTCTTGAACTTTTCTTTTTCAGGTTTCTCTGTCCGATGACATCAAAAGGATCTCCTAGTAAAAGCAAAATGAAAGACAATGATAAGAAAGTCTTCTCGGAGAAGTTCAGTCTGATCAATGAGTGTGCTGTGGAGGACATTTCCTTGGATGTGTTTTACAAACCTCACACGATAGCAGCTCTGCTCTGCTCTATATTTGGTGTTATAGTCGCCTCATTCATAAGGTGAACAAGTGTTTTATTTATTTATTCTTAACCAAATGCCTGTTGATAGGTACCATTTTTAGAGATAAAATTGCTCAGTTCAATTACACTATTATTTCTCACTCACCTTTCATGTTTCATAAATCCAATGTTTCATATTGTGCAGGAATGAGGATGTGAGTGAAACAGACAATATCTGGGCAGGCTTGATAGCTGTGATATTCTTCCTACTTCTCATATCAACTCTCGCATTCCCCAATGGTCCATTTACTCGGCCACACCCCGCTGTGTGGAGAATGGTGTTTGGTCTCAGTATTTTCTACCTGCTAGCTCTCCTGTTTCTATTGTTTCAAAACTATGAAACAGCCATTTGCAGGAATGAGGATGTGAGTGAAACAGACAACATCTGGGCAGGCTTGATAGCTGTGATATTCTTCCTACTTCTCATATCAACTCTTGCATTCCCCAATGGTCCATTTACTCGGCCACATCCCGCTGTGTGGAGAATGGTTTTTGGTCTCAGTATTTTCTACCTGCTAGCTCTCCTGTTTCTATTGTTTCAAAACTATGAAACAGCCAATCTACGAATATTATTTTTCGGAAACTACCCAAAAAAACGTACGGTTTAACCCAATATGCACTTAGGCAAAGCCTTTTTTTTTGTCCCTATAGTTTATATTACGTGCCTTTCAGGTCGCTAATGTTCCCACGTGATCACAATTTCCCCGCTGAATTACACACGGGTTAAGAGATAGAAGGGCCGGGGTGCAATCACTTAAGTGGGAGGGAAATATCCCCAAAGTACAAGTGCTTGTATCCCGAGCTTATAGCAATAACTTGATGTCAAGTACGCTTCAAGTTGTATATGTTGTGCCTGTAGGATGCACCATTTCAATATCGTGACACATCTTGTATTAAATTATGGAGAAAAAAATTCAAGAGACATTCAGATCCAAGAGAGAGAGAAAGATAGATAGGGGAGGGAGAGAGAGAAATAAAGAGAACAGATGGATGGAGGGAGGGATGAAGGAAGGAAGAGAAAGAGGGGGATAAGTATAAACTTGTTGCTTTCATCTCTTCAATACCTGCCCTGCCTTGGCAGAATAGTAATAGAATAAAGCTCGTTTATACTGCCAGAAGAGGACTGGAAAAGTCCTTTGCAGTCTTTGTAGTACTCTTGTAGTCTAAATATAAACAAGGTCTTTTGTATTTGATAGGTTCAGATAGAAGGGCCGGGGTGCAATCACTTAAGTGGGAGGGAAACATCCCCGAAGTACAAGTGCTTGTATCCCGAGCTTATAGCAATAACTTGATGTCAAGTACGCTTCAAGTTGTATATGTTGTGCCTGTAGGATGCACCATTTCAATATCGTGACACATCTTGTATTAAATTATGGAGAAAAAAATTCAAGAGACATTCAGATCCAAGAGAGAGAGAGAGAAAGATGGATAGGGGAGAGAGAGAGAGAGAAATAAAGAGAACAGATGGATGGGGGAGGGATGAAGGAAGGAAGAGAAAGAGGGGGATAAGTATAAACTTGTTGCTTTCATCTCTTCCTTGGCAGAATAGTAATAGAAGTTTTTATACTGCCAGAAGAGGACTGGAAAAGTCCTTTGCAGTCTTTGAAGTAATCTTGTTGTCTAAATATAAACAAGGTCTTTTGTATTTGATAGGTAAAATCAAACTTTTCATCTCAAAAAAAAAAAAAAAAAAAAAAAAAAAACAAACGGAAGAAGGGGCTAAAAAGTAGGTTGGAACTGATTAGATAATATAATACGGAAAACAGGAGAAAAGAAAGCCAACAAAGAGAGGAAGGGAGATAAAAGGAGAAAGGAAGAGAGAAAGCCTGGGATAGAGAGGGAGAACACAGAATACTCAAATGAAGAAAAGAAAGAGAGAGAAAGGGGTAGGTATATAAAAGCTAATTAACATCTGAACTTTTCTAAGCCTTCAGCTTAACCTGTTAATGTCTCTCTTCCTATCTCCCTTTCCCCCACTCGATAATCTCGATATCCTTGTCTTCTTGTTCAATATTATTTGTGTGTAGCCAGCCTAGTTAGCTTGGTTGGTAGCGCGTCTGCGTTGTAAGCGCTAGGCCGCGGGTTCGATTTCCGCCCTTGGCGGATTTCAAGGAAGAAGGGGCTAAAAAGTAGGTTGGAACTGATTAGATAATATAATACGGAAAGCAGGAGAAAAGAAAGCCAACAAAGAGAGGAAGGGAGAAAGGGAGATAAAAGGAGAAAGGAAGAGAGAAAGCCTGGGATAGAGAGGGAGAATTCAGAATACTCAAATGAAGAAAGGAGAGAGAGAGAGAGAGAGAAAGGGGTAGGTACATAAAAGCTAATTAACATCTGAACTTTTCTAAGCCTTCAGCTTAACCTGTTAATGTCCCTCATTTCCTATCTCCCTTTTTAACCACTCACTATCCTTGTCTTCTTGTTCATTATTATTTGTTTGTAGCCAGCCTAGTTAGCTTGGTTGGTAGCGCGTCTGCGTTGTAAGCGCTAGGCCGCGGGTTCGATTTCCGCCCTTGTCCTTTGAAACAATAAAACGTCCATACGATAAATAAATAAACTGCCGAAATGAGACTAAAAAGTCCCTTTACTAGACCCAACTAGATGAACGAGTGGGTATAAGTTTAGGTATACCTACTTAACTATGGGAGCTATTATAACGAGTAGGTAACGTAACGTAGATATAAATAAGTATCGGAGTTAGGTGGTTTGATAATAATGTGATTCTCGGGAAGAATTATCGTGGCGAACACAATTTGGTTCGGAATTGGCGGATTTCACCCTGAACTAGTAATGTTCGTCCTCGGAACGTCTGGCTTGCTCCTATCCCGTCTTCCTTCTCTCTTCGATTTCGGGACGATAAGATCTTAGCAGTTACAGTTCCCTCTATCAAACCTCTTAAAAAATATTTCTTTGGTCCTTTGTTCGCTTGTTTTTTTTTCTTTTTTTTATTATTAAAAAAACAACGTATAGGACAGATGACATGAAAGGGTTGAAAGTTGGGTCGTTGTTGAGAGTTCACCGTTTTGTATCATTGAAGAAACGAACATTGAGTTGAGCAGACATCTTTTCAAATTCTAGCCTTCAAAACAGAGAGGAGTTGGGGGGGTTCTTTATTTATTTCATAATTAACTTGGGTGGGGGAGATGGATGGGTATAACTTTGGGGGGGAGGAAGGAGGGGTATACCTGATAACCAGTGGTGTGACTCGATAGGGTTCGACCCTCGGACGAGGCAGGAAAATAAACAGTACAACTTCGACCTAAACCCTTTCTAAAAACCGCTCTTTTAAGCTGCTGGGTATGCACTGGTCCTCCGAAAATCCCCATATCAGGGAAAGGTAAGTCAAAGAAGAATTTAAGTACAAGTAAAAAAAAATGCCTGTGGCGCTCTAACTTTTTTTCCCCTTCCCAGTGAAGCTTATCTGAGGGAAACCAATACATGCTCCTTTCTGCCATAACCCAGAAAGTGTTAGCATTTTTTTCCAGGATTTCATAAAATGGTATACGTATGGCCGGGGCCACAAGTGAGCGTACCTATTTGGATTTTTATTATTATTATTTATTTATTTAAATAACATTTTACAGAATAGAGATCTTTTCCTAAGCTGATAATAATTATTATAAAAAGCTTCTAAGAAAAGATAATTACAATAGGGGATTTACAATGAATGATTAAAAATTACAATAAGTATACATAGTTATTTAGTTTAGCATACATACATACATATACATAGTTTAGCTTACAAGCATACATATTTAGCATACATACTTACATACAATAAGTATACAAGATTAATCTCGGATAAGCAATCTGATTGGTTGATTAAAAAAAAATCCAAAATTTCAGCCAATCAAATTGCTTGAATCGAGTTTATTTAAACTCACTTTGTGGCCCCTAGCCTTAATCCCCAGAGCAGGGGAATAATTTTGGTATCTAGTACCCAGGGAACCTACCGTAGATTCGACACTGATGTATATTATTATATTCGTATAATAGGTACCGTGCACAACACAGGTCTCAGGTTAATTAAATTAAAATTATCAATTAAATAAAAATAATAAGCATACCGTGTGGTATCAAGTTTTGTGCGTTAAAAAATGAGTTGTGAGACTAGTGAGACATCAAAAAAGAGATTCGGGCAGCTGGGCCGAAATGTAAAGTCTGGGGAAATGAGAACTCTTTTTCAACTTTTTCAAAACGATGGCCCTAATTAGCGGCCGGACCGTATATTTCTCGAGACCCGGCCCACGGACACTTTTGATCTACATAATTTATTGAATCTCTCTTCAAAATTTGAGTGATCTGGGGCTAAAGGTAAAGTCGTGAGAAGCACAAACCCCTTTTGAGCTTTTTCCAAGGTACAGCCCTTAATAGCGGAACTTTTGCCCCCTCCTGATTACCAGGCGAGCGTCTTGACCACTACGCCACCGAGGCAGGCTTTTTCCGCAGTACCTACGTATATCCTGTACACTGAGTAGAAATCCTAGCGAAAAGATTAGGTGGCATAGCTAAATAGGGTGACTGTACCAGTAGTCGATCATTTTTCACGTTTTTAAGTTTCAATTAGCTCTGGTTCTATTGTTGGACACTGTTATATTCACAGTCAATTTGATAGCTTGTTGATGGCAAATTTTCATGATGATTTATGGACTAATTGTGCTATTCGAATGTGGAATGAAAGCTAGATAAAATTATTAACTATGTACAAATGTACATATATTAGTTAAAATGATATGATATCTATCTAAATTCTTCTAACCAACTGATGAAACAAATAGATTTTTACTGATATAAATGTTTGTGTATAATTGTATATACTAAGTAGGTACCTATGTAGTAGGTTGGTACCTATCTACCTATTTACCTACTTCTAGGCATATATAGATATGTAGAACGATACGTAATTATAGTAATAATAGGTATCTGATAGACTGACATAGATAATCATTAATGTCTTCTCACAATCACAATTGGCATAATGCGAGATTTGACTGTGTTATCTCCCGATGTTTTATCTTCTTCATCTATCCGATATAATCCATCTTCTATCATGGTTGTCAGAATGTTTATAAATTGATCAGCACTCACTATTGATCAGTTTTAGTTGCCAATCCATTGCTGAATAATATCAATCAGTGTCAGTCATTGCTAAAGGAACGTTTGTTTTTCGCGTTGTGCGCTGAAGAAACGATAGAAATATTAGAAATTGGTTTTTGCTTTTCGTGATCCTTTTGTGGCTGTATCTGAGTTTTGTGGTGACGAATACCTACGTGTTAAATCAAAGTCGAAACATATCTATTCGTCGAACGAGATTACGTTGTTTCTAGAACAAATCAAGGGAATAAACTATCAGCATCTTGAATTTTATTCTTCCCAGCACGAAGTCGGGTGCATGAGCTAAACGCGACTTTTTGCATTTGGTTTGCCGTCTGTTTTTCGTGACAAACGCGGTGTAAGCGTTTGACGCAACCTTTCAAACGCTTAAGGATTGTCCTATTTTTCATCAACACTGCATACCCACAGGTTGCTGTGTGTGGGTGAGATCATTGAGAAGCTGTAACGCTTTTCTCAGGTGAACTGACCTTGTTTCTGTTAGTTAGTAATTATTTTACTTTTTCTTGACAGAATTCTGAAAAAAAGGTATCTAGGTAGGTACCGATATCATCGACAGAATTCTGAAAAGTAACCTAGGTACCTGTCGGTGCAACTGACGGTGGTTCACGCGATTTTAATTCCCATTGGGTAGGTAGTAGGTACTCATACCTAACTCATACCACCATGTCAATAAGACATTATAATACCTACATTTGTATTTCTTCCGAGCAAAATGAACTGTCAATACCGGTCGTTAAAAGTTAATTATGGACTATAATCAGTAAGCAGTAGAGAGAAATGCAGGAAAGCAAGGTCATATTATGTACGTATTTTATCGATACCTACTTAAGTATGTACTTACCTAATCGTGTTTGGTTGTACATTAATATTTCAAAAATGTTTATTTCTAATCTGAATAAGCAAGTAGGTATCCTATGTTTCCTGGGAGGGGCAACAAGAAAAGCCTCTATCTAATTGTAAAACAATTATCTTTGGGTTATCAAGTGGCAGACTCTTTACTTTCAAGAGCATTTACCTATAGGTACATATTGAAAGCCTACACTGAATCTGAAGGTTACCTACTTCATTGACAACAAACATATGTATTTATTGTATAATAATTTATTATGCTTATTTCATATATTTACTGTTTTCTTCTCCAAGTCCAACAGTAAGTAGGTAACAACAATTTTACCTACAGGGGGGAAACTGTCATAAGAGCTAATTAAAGAAAGGGATATTGTTCTTACATTAAAACTACTTATGGTCAGGGACCTACCTTAAGTACATTTGAAGTATGTAAAATGCATCTTGCAGAAGGAACCTAATACACAGTGAATGTTATAAATACACACCTATCTATGTGTGAGTACGAGTATCTACAGATATTTAATTAAAACTTAAACTTAAAATCTAACATTTGGCCTACTTTTAACTAAAATAATGGCAGGTATAGAAGAAGCTTAAGTACATTTGAAGTATGTAAAATGCATCTTGAAGAAGGAACCTAATACACAATGAATGTTATAAATACACACCCATCTATGTGTGAGTATCTACAGATATTTAATTAAAACTTAAACTTAAAATCTAACATTTGGCCTACTTTTAACTAAAATAATGGCAGGTTATAGTCAGGGACCTAGCTTAAGTACATTTGAAGTATGTAAAATGCATCTTGCAGAAGGAACCTAATACACAGTGAATGTTATAAATACACACCTATCTATGTGTGAGTATCTACAGACATTTAATTAAAACTTAAACTTAAAATCTAACATTTGGCCTACTTTTAACTAAAATAATGGCAGGTATACCCTGCTTATACTGCCAGAATGAGGCTGAAAAGTCCCTTTATTCCCGCAGTCTAAACAAGATCTCATATAATTATTTGGTACACTATTTTTAAAATACGTCCACATAGACTGCTCTTTTGTTGACCCAGCATCTCACTGGGGAGTAGGTATTAGATTTCTTCTTGTCCATCCGATGACGGATATAATACTCCGAGATGTTCTCTATTTATAATTTCTCCCATATCTTTGTTCTATACAATTTCCCCATTTTTTCCCCTCCGTCTACCTGTTATTCACATTTCGTGCACTTCAGACCTATCCCAGCAGGGTAATATTCTATTCTATTTGCTCGACTTTCTTTCGTACATAGCTATCTTCTCTCCTCTCCACATGTCGATGCCATTGTCACCTTCTCACCTATAGAAGTGATGGCAAACACTCGGCCCAGTCCTGGCGGTTGAACGCTGAGAGTAGTAGAATATTGACTCGGAGACCGAAGTTCAGCACCCACACAGACAACTCTTCTATTCTCTCGGTCCGCGATACACAGCATGTCGTGAGGTTCCAGTAGAGTAATGCTGTGGGGAATACTCAGGCTGAGGTATTCTGTGGAAATAAGGGATTAATTAAGTAGTATTAATCAAAATCAAAATCCCGCCAAGAAGAAACATGAAAAAAAAGTGCCTTGAGCCGCTCATTCGTTCACTTGAAGACAAACTTGAAAAAGAAAAATAGAGCGAGGTCTTATTGTCCCGATGTACACAAAAAGCCTAAAGTGGCTGAGGTGTAAGGCAACCCTAACCTTGAGTGAAAATGCTGTTCGAACTTCGAATACGAATCGTCCCGAAATCGAAGAAAAAAGGACGATAGGATAGAAAGCCAGCCGTTCAGAGAACGAAATTTGTCTTCAGGATGTAGTTCACTCCGGGCAGGAACACTTTCAAGGCAAGCGCACTACTCTCCAAGCTTTTTTTTTATATCGAAACCGCTTTTGCATTACTTCAAGACACATTCATTTAGATCAATGCCTGTCCAAGAACGGAAAAGTCTGGTTAAAAAATTTCCGCCCTGGTCGGGATTCGAACCCAGCACCTCCAGGTTAAAAGTCAGTGCTCTTGATACCCTTGGCAACTGTTTGGTGGAACTCAATAATTCTAGTAGTGGAGGTAAATAATCTTCAAGTTTTTTTCTGGCTTTGTGTAGATCAAAAGTTGTGTAGTTGCCCAAACAATAGACAGCTTTTGCACTTTGCAGGTCTAGTATCACTGTGGTCAAATTCTCCCATACCTTGACTGGAATTGAATCTAGACACTCCCATTTATAAGGCTAGCATTTTGGCCACTACACCTCCAAGGCAGATAGAATATAAAGTTTTGTTTTTTTTTCTTTTTTTTTTCAAACTCCTCAGGTGGCTGGATTCACAGTGTTGCATTCAGTAAGGACGGTAACAAGCTATGTTGGACTTCACACGATGGTTCCATCAATGTGGCGGATGTCACAGCAGGTTCTCCCATAACCACCAAACTCAAGACTGACTCCTTGCCATTCCTCTCGTCTCTCTGGGTGTCAAACAATTACATAGTGGCTGCTGTAAGTATTGATCTATGTTTTGCTTGGAAAAACTAAAACAATAACAATAATAATAGTTCAGAATTTATCTCATTTAGACTGCTAGGATGAGATTGAAATGTCCCTTTACCCAGACCCAGCTTAATTATTAGCTCAACTAAGAAAGGATGATACTTAAAGGAAGAGGAGGAAGAATAAGAAGGAGAAGGAGGAAAAAATAAATAATTAAAATATTTACAATCTAAAAATTACTGAGGTGTAAGGCAACCCTAACCTTGAGTGAAAATGCTGTTCGAACTTCGAATACGAATCGTTCCGAAATCGAAGAAACAAGGAGGATAGGATAGAAAGCCAGCCGTTCCGAGAACGAAATTTGTCTTCAGGATGAAGTTCACTCCGGGCAGGAATAGAACACTTACAAGGCAAGCGTACTACTCTCCAAGTCTCCAAGCCTTTTTTATATACCTCGGAACCGCTTTTGCATTACTTCAAGACACATTCATTTAGATCCATGCCTATCCAAGAACGGAAAAGTCTGGTTAAAAAATTTCCGCCCTGGTCGGGATTCGAACCCAGCACCTCCAGGTTAAAAGTCAGTGCTCTTGACCACTCGCCCACAGAGGTGGACTCCTTCAACGAGGCTGCACTCACCTTGCTGTTGAGGAAACACACGGACCACATGGCCCTGCTGATTATACTTGAGTACCCGCGCGTTACAATAGCCGTCAGATACGAAGAACTGCCCGTCACTTGCCACCGCTACTGCCGTGGGCATACATAGGTGCCGCGTGTCACTGCCTGGTTCTAGAGGAGAGCCGAGAGTCAGCTGAGGGGTCTTGCCGTGGGGAGCGATACGAAGAACTGCCCGTCACTTGCCACCGCCACTGCCGTGGGCATACATAGGTGCCGCGTGTCACTGCCTGGTTCTAGAGGAGAGCCGAGAGTCAGCTGAGGGGTCTTGCCGTGGGGAGCAAACCTACTAATTTCTAATTTAACAATAATGTCAAGATGTGATGATAGCATTCAACCTATGTACAGGAACTTCTGATTTCAAATATTGCCACCGACTAGGTGGCCAAAATCACAAACCTACTTATTTAACAATAATGTCAAGATGTGATGATAGCATTCAACCTATGTACAGGAACTTCTGATTTCAAATATTGCCACCGACTAGGTGGCCATATAATACTGGAAGCTTTTGCCGTGACTAAACCCATTGACACAGGACCAAACATATTGGAATCCATTGAATGCCCCACATGATCTCCTTCTACCCAGATGTGGCCTTGTGGGACTTTCACGACATTGGATTTATAGTCAAGTGTACTGACAACATCCCCTTCAACACCAACAATTCTTTTGATAATCTTCTGCCCAGGATCTTTTGGTGAAACTAAAGAGACAATATCTCCACGTTGGAGACCAATGTCATCTCCTTTGATGATCCAACGGTTGAGAAACACATAATCTTGATGGTTTCTATCTGGGTTGAAGACTGGTTGCATTGATGTACCATCTACTCGAGCAACATAACCAATGGAATCGCAAAAGGTGATACTTATAGGAATGCCAACCAGCATGCTTTTGAAAATTCTGAACATTTTATGTCATAGCTTTGTTAGAAGCTCTTGAGAGATTGTTTTCAACACTATCTACACATAGGTAGCTAGGTAGGTAATTTGATAGGTTCTTTCCTTTTTTGTATCACATTAATCTATGAGAAAAAGATTGTACAAATATACCTACTAGGTAGGTATATTAAAGTTATTTTTACGTTCTTCTTGAAGCATATATTTGAAATGCCTCCGTCTCATCCGATAGTAATTATTCGACTTTCGTTCCTGGGTATAATGGTGGCTCCTAGTGCTAGGTGAGTGTGAGACATAGAATAGAATATACCTTGTTTATACTACCAGCATAGGACTAAAAAGTCTCTTTACTCCCGCAGTCTAAACAAAGTATACTTACTTGATATATTTGATTGGTATTAATAATAACAACCTAAATTAATTGGTATAAATTTGATTGGTACCTAATAACGGTAAATTTTGTTCCCCAATTAAGTAATACACCTCAATGAATTTTATGACTTGACTTGGACTCAAACCATCAACCTCCATATGCGGAGTAGTTTTAACCCCATTGCACCTTTCTAGGAAAGTTCTGTTTAAAGTCTCAGCTTAGGCAAAAGAGGCTGAGTGAGGTCTACAGTTCACAGAACTGCTAGTATTTTTCCTATATGCTTTGGGACTTGAATCAAGTGAAGTTAATTTTGACTTCTGCGCTTGTGACATTGAAAAACGTTTAAAAGTTGACCAACTTGAAGTTAACATGGCAATTTCGCCTGAAGGAAAAAGAAAAAGTTGAATAATTTTAAGTCAATTTTATCTCCATACCTACCTAGTTACTATTCATTAAATTTTCTTTGTGTGAAAAATTGTTTCAATTATTTTGTTTTTGTGTTTCTCTATACCTACTAGATTTTGTTTTTGTTATACCTACCAACTTCATTACCTTCATTACAAAATAAATTTAAAAATCCAATCCTCGTTTATTTCAAGAAAGAGTATCTAGCTATGAATATGAATCTCTTGTAAACTACTGCAAACGTGTAGGTGTGATCTTTGCCATGCATAATTTTTCTTCTAAATATAACCCCGTGTGGTGAATTCATCTTTGGCGATATAGCCTAATGGTGCTTCAACACAATAGTAGATTGACGATGGATCGATCAACGCGGTCTGGAACTCAAATAAAGTATTTTTTTATTAAACCAACAAACAAACAAAAAAGTTTTTAGTGTGGACATGACGTGATTCAAACGATGATCGACACATGGACTAGTTTGACTGTACCTTCATGAATAAAATCATAATGCAAATCAACTTGCATCTGTAACCAAAGTAAACAACAAAGTAGAGACTTACAAATCAAGTAGGTACTTGATCGAAAGTCTGTACTTTAGGAGGGAAGTGATGGGGATAGGAGAAGGACGCTCAGTTAAAATATGGAGCAGAGAGAACGAAAAGACGGGAATTTAACCCATAATGTGCCCTAAAATCCCGAAATACAGATTTTTTTTTTTTAATTATACCCACTTTAACAATCTCTTGTCCTTTGTGGGGCCTCTCTTAAGGCGTTATATTTTTGTGTAAAAGCCGATGAGCTTTAGGTAGGAATATTTTTGAAAATCCTAAAAAGGAATAGGTATTTTTGAAATTCTTAAAATAAAGCAATACCTATTTTTGAAAATTAAAGAATATTTTTGACAGTAGCAAAGTAAGTAGCTTTGATATTCATGCACTTTTATTGTTTTCTGCGAATATTATTTTTCGGAAACTACCCAAAAAAAAACGTACGGTTTAACCCAATATGCACTTAGGCAAAGCCTTTTTTTTTTGTCCCTATAGTTTATATTACGTGCCTTTCAGGTCGCTAATGT